>NC_056739.1:1255538763-1255643763 GCF_019279795.1 Protopterus annectens
TGTTGCTGTACACCAACGAACACACATGTTTGGATATGTCAAACATGTGATTGTAGTGGATGTGTGCATGGACCACACACACAACACATATGTACATAGCTAAGCCTTTGCTGTCCCCCGTGCAGAACAGTGGCCTAAGCAATCATATGCATGCAAATGGAAGGTGCATCCATGTCTATTGAATGCTCACAGTACAGGAGGTAGCAATGTTGATGGAGGACACAGTCCCCTGTAGTAGTTGCCCATGACACCTGTGATATCATACCACAGTCCATGTGTCATATATGTCAACACACATGTCCACCAATAGCAATGCATACAAACATGGCTACAGGAGACACACGTAGGACCAACGCACATGTACAATCTGTACTGTGCATGCAGCAACCATGCATGTGCAGTGGCCAATGTCCATAACACAGCTGTGCCTATCTACAACATGCAGTCGCAATGTAGCCCCATCATTGACACCTGTATATGGTGACATGCAAACAGTACAGTTGGTTGTACATCACGTATGGAGGGATCTGTGTACATAAAGTGGTGATCCACCTGTGTAGATGTATGTGTGCCGGGGATGGCTCACAGGTGTGTCACACGCCACCCTACCATGGCATGTGCAAACAGTACGCTATGTCACTGTTACTTGATGGTGATGACTTAATGCATACACAGCGGTCAGGTGTACCCAACTGTATGTCACATGACACCTGTATCACTGACATCCTCCCGTGTGCACATAGCCACACAATTGTCAGACATAGCGTTGGTACACATACTGTGGACAGTACCGCTGCATGTCTATCAAACAGATCATCATATGGCAGGTATATCTTTCCCAGCACTGCCATGTGTGTCCACTTGTGTGACCACACATGCCACATATGGTGGGGACTACGTCCTAGATGTAACACATCCCTGTACACAGTTTTAGAGATCTGTACATATTGCAGTGTGGAAAGCATGAGGTCAGCAGGTATGGTGCATAACACACATCGGCTAGCCGTACACACATATCTGGTCACCACAGTGTGTGTGTGTATGTATGTATGTATGGCTGTCTGGTGCTTGGTGTGAGGGTGTATGCTACCATACTGTGGAAACAGGATCACTAACCCCTCATGGTGATGCAGTCTACTACCCTGTTGATGCCATCGGTCCCAGCCATACTGGGTACCTGTGCATGTCCCTTCTCTGTGCCACGTCGTGTGGGTGCAAAGTACTGCGAGGGTGATGACCACATAGGCAAGGGTCCACACATGAACACTATGGGGTGTGTTATAGTGCTGTAGACCCCGTGAATGGGGCCATGTTCCTGTACTGTGACAGGGTTATTACTGCAACACAGTGTGGCCTCATGCTATCAGGTGGCCTCTAACTTCATCATTGGCCTGACCACTGTGTACAACCCCTGCACCATGTCAACATACCTGTAATGTTTCCTGGTATGTATGTCACATCTCTGTCCGCTGTAGCCTGTTCAACTGACCATATGCTTCAGGTGCAGTATATGTGCAGACATCTGTGTCATATTTGGACATCTGTGTCATGTTCGACTGTCCAACAGTCAGGTTGAGGGTACGTTTAGCATGCTGATATTGCCATACATGCCTGTGAGTACTCCACAGTTACACATGGGGGACTGCAAACACTGCTACCTGTAGGCACATGCCAGTACACCATAGGAGGGAACCAGGGCATTACCAACATGCTGTTACTGTTGTAACCGAGACACATACTGTGAACATATCGCAATGCATGCTGCACCTGGACTACATGGTATGACTGGTGCATGTTGACAGTACACCACTGATGTCACATACACATCTCTCAGTATTCACGCACGTCCAATGCAACATACACATCCCTCAATATGCATACACTAGTAATGTTAGATACACCTCTCACATCTCAGTATTCACACATGACCAATACAACATACACATCCTGCAATATGCTTACACAAGTAATGTTAGATACACCTCTCACTATTCTGTTCACTCTGTGCATCAGACCATATGAGCATATCCCTGCACCGATGGTGTGGATGACAGGGATGTGGCACAGGCTTCATCATATGCACAAGGTGATACTGTTTGCCAGGGGCATAGGCTGCTCCAATGGATGACGTCATGTGTGTGGGTAAGGGCCAGTGATTTGAATGGACATGTCTGTTCCGTATGCATGTGGGTGTTGTGGAGCCCTACAGTTGTGTTTGCTGTGTGCGTGTATGTGTGCACACAGTTCTGTCATTTGTGAGGCCTACACAAGGGTAATATGGACAGCTCCAGATTGTATAGACCAGGTTGTACAGCTCACTGTGACCGGACATGGCCATGTGTCCTGTGCCTGCCAGGGGTTGCACGGGCACTACCAGGCAGAGGTACAGAATGGCTACTGTCTGACGACACATGGCCACTGGAACCATGTCCCCACCAGGAACATCCAGGGCCATGTCCACGTGGCCTGCTGTGACTTGGTGTGGACATCGCAGCACCAGCTGCACTGCTACTGTGACCGGCACTATGGGAGCGGCCATGTGAGGTGGCACACTCACGTTGACCTGCACTAGGTGGTGTAGCTGGCCTACGTCCATGTGTCCTATGCCTCACCCTTACCACATGTTCCAGCACAGACAGCTCACGCTCAAGGATCTCCATGCCACGGTCGAGGCTTCTGACCATGTCACCCAATCGCCTGTCCAGAACATCAGCAAGCTGCTTTTGAGCACCTGCCAATGCCTGTATGTTGTTGTTTAGGGTACTGATAGCAGCCCTCTGCAGCCTCTGCCCTTCTCTGTTCTGCCGTTCGGAACGTGCCTGTGCCGCCATTACAGTCTGGAACATGCATCTGGTGATCCCAGCTGCTGCGCTATGTCCTGCAGGTTCATGTCTGCCAGAGGTCCTCCTATGAGCTGCACCAGCCACATGCCTGTGTGGCACATCTGCAGTCAGTATACTGCCACCATGGTGTGGAGACACACCTTCTGTAGCCACCACACGTTCCTGTTCAACGCTAACAAACTCTGACTGTCCTTCCTCTATGGCCACTGTAGATGCGGTATGTGTTGGCAGCTGAACTGTGTGCGGGGAAGAGGGGGACATAGCTGGGATGGCAACCGTTGGCACAGATTCTGCCTCTGACATCCCTGCCTGTACTGCGTGCATATGTTCATTACTGCTAGCATCTGTGGGGACACTATCAGATGGACCACAGGAGGGTAACGCACCTACATCACCTGTGAATGTAAAGAAATACTCTACATTACAATAGACACACACACACTGACACACACACACACACACTGACATACTGACACACACACACACTGACACACTGACACGCGCACACACTGACACACTGACAAACACACACACACACACACACACACACACACACACACACACACACACACACACACACACACACACACACACTGACACACACACACACACACACACACACACACACACACACACACACACACTGACACACACTGACACACAATGACACACCGACACACACACACACTGACACACCGACACACACACTGACACACCATGCATGTGAGATGACAGATGGCATGCAGCATGCTTGTGATACAGCTGACAGCATGCAGCTCAGACATCAATAATGTTTGTAAGCATACCCCTTGGAATGCACACTACAGCAGGCAGGTGTCATATCATTATCCATGCAATTCACATGATCATGGTAGTATGCATGCATCCCCATGATACACCATGTGGACCAGAACAGGATAACAGTACACATGGCTGACGTGACCTTGACATGTAATCTGCTGGCATGTTCATTAACATGCATGCATGCCTGACACAATGGTGTCGTGACACATGTACAGCATCATACTGGGTATCACATTGCAGTGTTGTCTATATGCCTTACAGATAGAATGCATGTTGAGCAAATGTGCATGGACATGGTAGGGGACTGGGCTGTCTACATTGCTGTACAGTGTGATGTACAGACACTGTGCCATTGCATGGCATCATGAGGCGTCTATATTGCTTAACAGTGCATGTTATGTACACATTGCATATCCAGAACTGCATGCATACCCGTGACATACCTGTGGATTGTGACCTACGATGCTGAGGTGTATACACACCCAACCATGCTGTGTCATGTGACAGGTCACTGGAGGACATACAGATGACACCCCTGCACGATGACTACAGAGTGTTAGCTGCCTGGCAACCATGTCCACACATAGCGGACCTGTCACGTCACCATTTCACACATGACATTGATGTACCATGCACACATGGTGCACAGCTAACAGTGATGTCCTACGGCAGGGGGGAAAAGTACAGTGTCTGTGGCCTGGTGTCACTGTCAGTGGAATCTGTGAAGGTGACTACAGTCATGCTATGACACAGACATCATGTTCAACACATCTTATGAGGTACATGTCACTGACACCTCCACTAGCTGTGCACAGGAATTTATGATGTGCAGCATACCACATCACCTGTACAATCGGTCTAGTACGGCTGTACTTGGACCATGTGTGGAAAAAGTGGGACAGAGTGTATCCACATCCCATCTTCTGTGTGGCTACGTGTCTCTGGCCATCCCCCATGGCCATTTGTGCACATGTGTTGGTCATGTATGTGAAGCCGTCTATCACACATGTCTGTGTTGTCCCATATGACATACACCCATAGATGTTGGTTATGTCACCATCCACAGGGCTATGCAGACAATAGGTGTATGTGTGGTATGTGGGGTATGGGTTATGGGAAATTGTGACAATATTGCAACCAAAACGCTACGTGTCTCAGACATGTCGGATGGAACATCACAATGTGTGAAACCATTGCAGGGGCATATAACACAATGGTGATCCCTGTGGTCTGCCCATATCACTGCTCACTGTGCGGCACTGGTTTGTGTACCACACATGTTGTTCCACTGTATAGTACATATGCCTCCATTGTAGAACACCTCCACCGTTGTATGCACAGCTGGACACACATGTAGCAATGACAAATACTGTAGTTTCATGTCTGTGTATCATTTCAGTTGTATATATTGCACATGGGTGGCCTGTGTGGATGATGGGTGATGCAACCTGTATATCCATGTATTAACTGGCCACATGGTGAATAGCTCTATGCTTTGACATGCCTGATACTGATGATAGCCTCACCTGCAACGGACTCTTGTCTGTGCGGCATGCCAGAGGTACCTGTATAGGGTGACACAGCAGTATGAACATTATCCATGACTGTATGACAGCCACAGGGTGCACAGTGCAGGTTAACACATTTGCCTGTACAATAGCATATAGTCAGCACATGTGTGCATACCATACCTCTCAACCTCTTAGAACAATAAATGTGGACAAAGCCTACTATGATGGGGGACATATAGGGTCAATTGTGACATACTGCTCTTACTAACCTGGATATTTGATAGACCAATAGGTTTGCATGGACATGTGTTTGCAACGGAATGTGCAGTCATAAACACTACTGTATGTCATCATTTAATGACTCCATTCCTCAGCTATTTGCCAGAAAGGGACAGATATTAAGGGGAACACACCAACAATATGAGGCAGACATCTGGACATCCTGCAAATACCCGTACAGTTCAGAGGTATGGTGCCTACACAGGGTAGCATGAAGCATGTGTGTCCACATACCTTGCATATGTTGTTACATTACATGATGTACACTGACACATGCACGTACGTGGGATATACTGGCCGTATGTTCAGTACTGACTTACCAGGCAACTCCAGGCTCATTGGTTGGGAGACACCCACCTCCACGATGGCAGCTACTGTTTGTGGGGGCTGTTAAAAGGGTGTTCCCAGACTGGCCAGTAGCTCTTCTTTGTGTGTGAGTGGAGGCTGGGTTGGTGGCCCACCACCCGTACCAACTTGTTCCCTGATAATTGCAGTGGCTTGCTGTTTTGCATGACGTATGAGGTCCGTGCAGTATCTGCGCACCTGCTGGTAGGTGCAGTTGTGGCCGCCCACTTCGTTGACCGTCCTGCAAAGATCCTGCCACAGGTCATCCTGCTGCTGTGCATGCTGTGGCACGTGGCTAAATAACACCTTGTAGTTCTCATGGAGGTATGGTATTACAACATCATCCTCCTGTCAGCTATATGCTGGTAGGCGTGTACGCAGCATTATCTGTAAGACATGATGAAGGTGACAGGTCACATTTACAGACATGTACAGTGATACTGCTGCACATACATTCTAGTACATTCGCACAGTTATCTTTGCAAATCAACATGACACTAACACGACTGGCATGTATGTGTCCCACACATGTAACACCCAGTATGCATTGGATATCATCCCCATATATGTGTGTCACCTCATTAGTGTTCCTACTGCATGTGACGTCAGTCTCCATGTGGACATGTCTGTTTGCATGCACTGGTGTTCATACCTATCTACCCATGCTTGATGTATCCACGGTAATGCTGTTGACCTAGATGCTGTGGATATGTCACATATCAACACAGACACAGCCTTACTGGACTTGGGCAGTGACAATGCACCAAGTACGCATGGAAACCTGTACATGCATCTGTTTTTCCATAGACATCTACACTGCACAGCTGTTCAACATCTTGCCACGGATCACGTGTGTTGCACATGTGATAGACATGGGACAATGGCTAGTCGGACGTCATTCGCAGGTAAGGTTATCGGCCATAGCATGTACGGGCTGGGTTTCCTAGCTGTATCTGACACCCATTATGCCACCACGAGGGGCATCAGTGACACATTACTGATCCAGATAGATGATACTACATCTACCATATGGCCATCACACCATGTATGGCAGGGATGATATGTGCAGCTATGTGGACAGGGCTGCATGGTATGGCAGGAGTATGTCACAGGTATGGCACAGGGATCTGTCCAGCATGTGGCCATCCTAGTCATGGGATGGTGGTTGTCCATGACGTATGTCTTTCAGATCAGGCTATGGGCATGTAGCATGTCTAACAGAATAGTATGGCATATGTCTGTATGCAAGGTGGATAGCATGCTGCATACTGGAGGTGAGTATTGTGGAGGCTGGTATCGGCCATCCACGCATGGGCCCTAGCCCTGGAGGGTGATGTGTATTCCAATATTGGTCACACGGTTGCTGTGTATGCCTGTCCAATGATCTCCGTGTTCATGGATACCACCCTGTCATGTCATGGGTACCTCGGATGACTACCTAAAGGGCCAGGGAGATGTCTCCAGCTCAGGGAGGTGTACTACACTACACCATCCCTAACACAGTGTCCATACTGTTGACCACAGCCTAGGTGTTTCTTAATGGGTACAGGGGTATTCCCCTAGTGGTGTCATTGCTGATTTCATCCACCAGAATGTGCACATATGTCACGCACATCACACACACAGCCCATTCTGTATGTTGTTCACAACACTATGACAACAATTGCCCATAGGTCATGGCCATTCACATCATCACATACACAGATGGCTGACATTTGTCTGTGTGGTATGAGCTACACTGCGGGTGGGGTACAATACATTAAACCTGGTTTACTGTAGCTGACACTGTGTGATATGCACATGTCACTGTAGCACCTCTGGTAGTTGTGAGTCTGTCAACAGGCCACTAGTAGAACACTCCTGTGACATACACAGGCATCTGTAACCAAACATCCGTACTGTCTTGTACATCTGTACTGCTAAAATCTACATTGATAATTGTTCATGGACCTGCAGCCCATACCTGGCAGTGTTCTGATGCGGTGCCACCAATCATTACTGTTGTCAACACTTGTGGGTTGATAGTATACAACACCCTATCTGTAATGTATGGGCATGCTCAGCACTTGTTCAGAGCTTCTTGGCATATTTTGAGCTATTGCTTAGTTGAGCACCCATTTCACACCAGTCCTCACAGGTACACTGTCTGTCCATACATTTCCAGCTTGATAACTGTACAACAGCTGTCGTGCATACATCACTCACATACCTCGTGAGACATGGTGGTTTCTATGGCCTGTCCACCTGCCATGTACCACTTATATACAGGCATGTCCAACTGGCATGTACCGGTGCTATTGCCTGTCACTATGATGACTATGTTGTACATGTGTCAATAGAGCTATTCTCATGTCCACAGTCAATGCACACCTCCCAACATACAACAGTACAGCCTGTGGGGGATGCACATATGCAGCCCTGCTGGAGGTTATACTGTCAACAACCCTGACTGCACCTGACAGTCATGTGGGGTTGTGCAACATTGGCAACGCACCGCGCACATCACATGGTCCCACATGATCCCCACCACAGGCCACACATATGGAGACACCTTGTACAGTACCCCTCCATACTCTGTGTGGGCACCGACGACAGCCCACATCGCCAAACACAATCACACCAACCTATAGCCCACAGACACGTGTGCCCATCACATACAGCCAATAGGGTGTCATAACATACACAACACACCTGTCTTAGGTGACTGTCAGCAGTCACACTGCTGTTCCACTCAGCAGGCTACACAAGGTGATAGTCACTTACATCCTGCTGTCCAGTAACTGGTTCTGCAACATAACCTATGCACACATGCCACAAGTCAGCAGGTACGATGTGACTCCCCTTCCATGTTTGTGTGACTGAAGTTGTCACTCAGGGCACAGACTATGTGTGCAGGGACATGCGATAGCCCACCAGTGTTGTCGCCCTGATGGTGTGGTCCACGCCCTGGGAAGCATTTTCTGTTCATCCGGACCTGTTACCACTGTACTACGAACGACTGTGTCACTCCCGACAGTTGTCCATGCTTCTGCTGTCATTCCACAGGCATCTAGTATACGTCCACTTTGACAGACCCAGCCAAACTACATGATGCTGTGGCACAGTTGACCTGCACCTGTCAGCCCTGGGAGTACAGATCACATGTTGGACTCTTGCTGCTTTTATACTGCCTGTCTTGCACAGTGCCCAATAACAGTCACCACTAGAATGGGAACTGGCTAGCGAAGCATGTGGTCATGCCACACAATGCTTGACATCATCCTCTGTGATGCACGCAGGCAAGGCACACCTGATACCGCACCACTGCAATATCTCTGCAGTGACTGGGACCTGCCTCTTGGCTCTGTGGAGCACACCTGCAATGACTGGGTATAGACAGACAGTACCTCTCAGGCACGTACCTGGACTGGCAAACCCACAGCTGAGGTGTCCCCATATTCCACTATGTTGTACACACATCCCGGCTGGTTACTTTGCACAATGCATCACAGGTGCTCCACGTGCATATAACTGTGTTCGGAACTACTGCTGCTACTAATGTGAGACTGACAGTAACCCACACTTAACTATGATAGCTGCACATGTACTGGCACATTAGGCGTACACTGTGCATGAGTCATGACCTCCGCTCAGCTGGTTCAACCCATACACCACCTCCAAACCAACAGTATCCTTGACATGGACACTACTAACATGTGCCTGCTGTTCCACACCTGCAGTTATCCCCTCATTGGTGGAATCCGAACATCTGCTACCCACCCTTGTTAGCCACATACCGCATCACACACTTCACGGCATACAGAGTAGATGAGTACTACAACACCAACTACAGATGTCGTATGACAGTGGTAGTTGTTTTCGTGACATACGTGCAGGTGGACAATGCACATGCAAATGCTGAGACATACCCTAGTGCACTCCAATAGCATGTACACGACAATGTGGTTCATGCTATTCCACACAGAGCCATGCTGGTACACACCAGAATACAGACGACACTCTGGGGGTGCAGTCCCACGGACATACTGTACAACAACAGGTGGGGGCTGTTACACAGTGGTGTACATTCCCATGGGCAGGGTGACTCACTGGTCAGCCTCAGTAGGGCCACAGGATCCCACATCACATACACCATAACTAGCTACGTACACATTACTGCGACACATTCCGAGATGTACCACAAGGCATTATGGTGGTATGTCGGTAGTCGTATGCAATACCCACATCTGCTCACACATACAACTGTCACTCTGGAACATGACAGTAACAGGTGATGTTGGCAACATGCTGTCTGATGGCTTCATTGCTAACATTACACCCTCTCACTCCCTGCAGGGCCACATTCCTTGCAGGTACATTGCGGTGTACCTGCAGTCACACCTACTCAGTACTGACCTGCACTCTATATGTCCTAGGACACAGGCCACTTGTCACCCTGCAATATCCCAGGCTGTGATGTCCACAGAACTCTGAACAGCATGTCTCCCCACTGGGACATCATATTCAGTAATAGCCTTGTACCAGACATTGTGGCCCCTGACTGGCACACATCGACAGTGACACTCCTCACAGGTGGTGCCACACTGCACGACTGGGACTATTTCCCTACACACCTCACTGGACTGTTATGCACAGCTATAGGGCACATTATCATGGACATCATTTGTCGAGTCTTTGTTGTACTCCAGTCCTATGATGCCAGCTGTGTTGGTCTTGTTGGGGCCACAGCATGCCTCTTACACCTGTTGAACACCTTTCCTACAGTCACCAGAGTAGTTGATGATGACACGGGTGTCCACACAGCCTGCATTGTCCTCTCGCTGCCATTCAGCACCGTTCTCCATTCTGGTATTGACTACATACACATCCACCTGCACATCACAACATATGTCTCCGGATGTTATGCAATGTGGCTAATGGATGGGACACACACACTGAGGGTGGCATACCATATCACATACTGCAATCCAGTTACACTTGGCTTACCACAGTCCTCAGTCATGGGGCCCTCATGTTTGGTATATGCTTCCCTGAGGTACAGGCTACCACTGAGGGGACTTCCCTGCCTAGCTTTACAGACCACTGCATACCCAGCATCGTTGTTGCTCCACCAGCTGATACAGACCCCATCCATACGGGTGACACTGTGACAGATACCGATATGAACAGCATGGCCTCTACCTGCATGAAACTTGGTGTGAACATCACCTTTGCAGTACACCATCCTCCCACTGGTTATCACATAGGTGTTAGTCCCCTACATACATGTTGCATTGTACATGTTTGTAAGACACATGTATGTCGCACACACTCCTGTGATTACCACATTGCCACTGTGGCGTGGATATCCTTCTATGTGTTCACACATGTCTGTACTGGGTGTGTAGCTGGTACATAGGCACCCATTGTACCTCTGAACACCGGACGTATACACACATCCATGGGTACAACACCCCATGTAGGGTGTACCTTACACAACAGCTTTACATAACCCAACATTAAAACACCATGATATTTATTGAGCTACGACTGTTAATGTAAGCGGCTTATGTACAGACACCATGTCTGTACACATTTGCAGACTACATACTCAGGGGTGACGTCTGCTGCAAAGACAGGGCCCATGTCTGCAAATATGTTTATGGATATACTCCGCATACACGACATACACAATAGCCACTATGACCATGATGCTCATGGATATGTGCACACACGCGACTGTGTGTGGCATGTGCTTGGGGGTTGCATTCCCAGACCGGACACTCACCATGCTTTGGGACATGATTCCTATGTACATCACGCATGGACAGTCAGTAGCAGTGTTCATGTGATGCCTCACTTGCTGGATGGTGGACACATGTATGCCAGGGATCACTGCAGTGGCTGTACAGTGCAGTGATGCAGGTTACACATGGCTCTTCTGTTCACAGGACACTACCCTGGAGAGGTGCCACTGGTATGCACACTGTAGTTGTTGTTACACATTGACTTGCCACACTGCATGGTACCCCACTATGAACTTGTGCAGCTATTACATGTCCTTTGTGCATGGTTACTGGTATAGCCCTTCCAGTTAGATTGGCTGTCACATTATAACAATGTCCCGTGACTACGGGCCATATGTATACTGTTATTGTACACGCCAATCATGTTCATGTTTGTCTGTCACATCTCTTCTGCTATTCTAGTATGGGAGTAATGTTTGCATCCTTTGCAAATGCACAGAGTGGAGTACATAGTTATTTCATCATAACTGTTTGTACATATCTTAATTACATACTACTCACATCACTATATGATACCTTTGTTATGCATCATATGCCTGTTCTCCTGTGTAACATATCTGACGTATCAATCTACTGTACTATACATTACACATGTTTTACATGGTATCCCATAATTCAACCATTACTTGCACAGAGGGTCCACCTTAGACATGTCATTGACGTTATATGCCCATACACATGCGTACTGTTACAGTATATCTACATATACTATCCCCTGCTATGGCACGTACTTATTGGACATACCCCACCACTGACGGCGGGTCATATGACATTGTTCTGTTTAACGCCGTCATGTTGCATCCCTTGTGGTGTCTGTGCTGTTTACAGTGTGGCCCACTGCTGGACGCACATCTTCTACAAGCATTAGTACAATCAGCGAGACATCACTACATAAATACCATTCCCCACTTTATGCATGGCGGACACTGTTAATTACTGCAAACCAGGCTATGCATACACTGACATTATGTAATACAGAACATACTATACATACAGTTAGTGTTATACATACCTTGATATTGTTCTGGTATTTCATCTCTATCTCGCTCTTCTGTATCATGCTTTCAACTGTTATACGGTATGAGCATACAGTTTGCATATCTGGCAAGTCATCCTTATATACATCTATACCTGCAACATGTGGTTTACTGCCACCAATTGGTGGTCCGGTGTGACTAATTACGTGCACTTCAGCTGTGCAGCTACTCCATTCACCAATTATGCGGCAGCAGTGGGGTATAATTAAAGTCTCCACCTGGGCGTTGGCCATTTGCCCTGCCTTCGGGGAGATGGCCTGTATTGTGTTTTGTTGTGTGTAATTGCAACTGCTTTGTGTAGAGCAAAGTCTATTTTGGGGTCATGTCCCCCGTGGATTGTATGTGATGGCTTGAGTATGTGGTTCTACCTGTGATTGTTCCTGTCATCCCACCCGTCTGATAAAGGACTATTGCAAACACCTGTAACATCGCCGTTTGTTCTGTTATACGACAGATAAAATTTTGCATGGTGCCTTTAAATGTCTCTCACAAGGTATGTCAACAGTTGGGCAGATGTAATTGAATAACTAGATGTTTGGGCTGTGGTTATGGTCTGTATTGCTTTTGTTTACAGTGTTGGGGATGTAGGCAGGTGTACATAGCATATACGGTTTTGTGGGGCTTGCATTTCTACGTAGTCCATATATATGTGTGTGGGCCCCTTCCCTAATTACAGTGCTATCACTTAATAGACTTCTATTACGGGAATTTACTTTGGGCTGTTGTTAATTGGTTTCTATATGGTATGCAGGTGCGGTTGATACTTCCATACCTCCGGATGTACGGCGATATGTGCAAGGATATTTGTAAATGAACGCTATCCCGTGTATGTCTGTCCCAGATATTTGCAGTCATTGCAGTGGTGTTGGTGTCAGACCCTCTGTCACATGGCTTGCCACCTTTTCATATGGCCATAGTTGGACACTTGCGGGTCACACAGTGGTGTTTACAGGCTGACATATGGCCACGGTCAGTACACAGGATAGCACATACTTTTATCCTCATTACATACCTATTGTTCTTGGTCCTTCACTACTTATCGGTTTGCATGTAACATTTCCGTTTCTTACATACAGGCATGAGTATTTCCTGCAACTATTGCATATTATGTGGGACATACTAATGTCCTACACTCACGGACAGTTGCCCTTTCTAATGTTTCATGTCAGGACACACCTGCCCAGGGGGGGCTGCCCCTCCCAATGTGGGACAGGTGTTTACCGCATGCCTACGGATAGCTATACCCGCACCTACCGTAATTATCTACCTCCAAATTGCCACCTACAGACACACTATGCAGACACACACACACACACACACACACACACACACACACACACACACACACACACACACACACACACACACACACACACACTTTAGTCACACAGGAACACACATGGCACCCTCAACACACACATACACAGGCTACATCACTCACAACCACAGTTGTACACGGTACCTACGTGGACCGCACTGCCGACAGCGGTGACTACATGTCCTTACTATCATTTTATTGCTCATGGTTCTACTGTTCCAGTACTGTGTTCTTTCTGTCTTTCATCCTCCTGGTTACGCGTGCCGGTGTGTGACACGTTCCATAGTTGGTGGTATCCTGTTTATTTGTACCTCAAAGGTGTTTAGAATGTCGTCGACCTATCTATATATTTGCAGATGCCAGTGACCCCTTGTATATTGACATATATCACACTATCGCCCTTTCTATCTGTATTATATATGTGTCGATATATATATATATATATATATATATATATATATATATATATATATATATATATATATATATATATATATATATATATATATATGTATATATATATATCTCGGACAGGGGTGGTGACAGGCACGCTACGCCTTTCATTGTGTTTTTGTCAGTGTATACTGTGTTTCCTGGACTCCGCATGTTTGTGTCTGTACCTGTCACATTACACACCTGCCATAGGTTAAGATTACCTCCCATCCCACTTTGCAGGGGACAATCCCTCTTTGTGCAGTTGTGTCCTGCAAAATATTTGTGAACATAGCAAATGTCCTGCGACTTTGGGACAAACATATTCCCTATAGTTTATGTCATAGTTGCAGGACACACTTATTCTGTATCTGACCCACCTACATGTTACAGGACATGGAACACATACCTGCGACCATTACTAGACTATAAGCTTTTTATCTATGCAAAACATTGTTGTTCTGGTTTTCATCCTGGCTGGGTGTGTGTCGTCCTGCTGACATCTGGCGTATGTCCCACATTGGTCATTTGAACTGTGGCAACCCTACCGTATGTACATCTTGCCTAGCAATAGTGTTGGTGATTGTGTACATGACTGCCTGTTCCACTCCTGGCAGTGGTCGTTTTACCCTTCAGAGCAGGCGCTATTTGTTCAGAGGTGACTAATGCTGGTGTCACCTGTTCTGTACATCATTTACCGTGATCTGTGCAGTGGTCGGTGACACTTAGCCCTGTTTCACGCATATCTGTATAGTTGTATTTAAACATCGCTTACCAGCTGTGGGCAATGTTTATTCCCGCTAATGTGTGCTACACATATTCTGATGACCTGCATCCGGAATGCATTACCCGTGCTGTCGGGGTTATGTGACATCCCTTGCAGGACGTGGGACCAGGAACATGCACGGCAGTCACTGCATGTACCACGTAGACATCTGGGGGTTGTACACGAATTATGTCAATTTGTATGTGCAGTACACTACAGCAGTTACTCCACACTACACTCACATGGAAGACTCCATTAGTTTACAACTTGATGGGTCCAGTTAATGGTATGTCAATGTGATGTTTACTGGCTATACTCCAGCACTGGGTATGTATATCACAGTTAGGTACACCCGATAATTTGCTACACCTTCATACGACCGTGGATGCAGCATGCCAGGGTGACTAATGCCTGTCATGGGTACATCCCCTGCCTTGACACTACATCCATGATTGCATTTTGTGGAACCCCTCAGTAATGCGGCAGGTAATCCGTGATGACTGTGTGTAGGACAGTGCTTACACACATGTGCTCCCGTGATTGCCTCTGCTCCAGTATGCGACAGTTGCTTACTCAATGTTGTGGCGATGGGTGTCACTGTTTGCCCCGTTTGTTGTTTTGCCTCTGACATTCGGGCGTGTACCTACTGATGTACCTGGGAACCTATACACACAGCACCGACAGATGCTGATGGGCGCATCTACTGTTCCAGTGTTGACAGTTCCGTGTTCCCATGGCTGTTGCGTGTACAATGTTTGAGGGCTGCCTATGTAGGATTCCACAGTGGGCCACCTATACATCACAATTTACAGGTGGTCATGTTTGTGTGCCATCCATGTTACTGTGTGCAGGTAGGGAGGGGTGTCAGTCCGTGGGAGCCTACACTGTCAAGGTATGTGCTATACGTTCCCTCTTTGCCAAGGCGTAGGCATATTGGGCACGCCTCCGTCTGTTGCACCACAAGGAGGCTAGCACGTAATACCAAACTCACAATTTTTTAAAAAACGAACCAGCCAGAAGGAATACAGCTTACTTTAGTTCACCAGTTTAATTGACGAAATAAACAGCAGTCAATCCAGCACATACACCAAGTTAAAACGCCAAAGCACGAACTCTTAACACAAAAAGCCAGCAAAGCAAAAATTCCTGTTGCCGTGACATGAACATGTTAACGGTCTGACGAAGCAACTGTGAAAGCACTTACCGATTTGTTTTAAGTATTAAACAGACTTTTTACTTTACATTGTGAATTATACATTTTTATGGTTCGCTGGCTGGATGGTGGAACTTATAGCTCGCTATGTGGAAGGTGGATTAGTGTGTAATGATTAGTACATGAATGGAACTTTGAAACGCCTTGGTTATCTCTCAGCCATATTTATTTTTGTACTTTCTTATTTGCATCTTGAGGACAGAGAGATATCTACACCGTTGGAGACGCAAATTATTCTATTTATTATCTTAATAGGTATGTTGTTCAAAGTATTGCTATTTTATATACTATGTAATAATGTAGTTATTTTGTTTTACATGATTTTATCTGGATCCTTGCATTCATATGCTTATGCGATTTGTTACAGCTACACATTTCCGTACTAAATAAAATTTGTAGTACAAAGTCATGAAAAGTTTTGTAGGCAAGTATTACTTTTCCACATATATACCTGTAGCAAAGAGAATAAAGATTCAAATATTTGCATTTGTTCTTGTAATCAAAATGCCTTTTTGATGTAATTCTTTTTGTGAACGTTCTTTGCACCTCTTCTAAAGTATTTAATTGTCCCTGAGTATACACAAAACATAGCATTGTGTTCTAGAATGAGGCTAATGTACATTTTATATACTAATGTAAGACATTCATCATCTCCTATCCTATGTAACCCATCTATTTAATAGCTTTAGTACTGATTAAGTTAGCGTGAGTGCCAAAAGATACATTTGATGACATCATAATCCCCAGATGTTTGTACTGATTAATTTCCATAAGTGGTACTGCTGTTAAATATATAGGATTTCTTAACATTTGTTTACCAAAGTATTTTATGTTTATGTAGACTAAACCTTAATCCTGTACCAGATGTCCTTTCACCCAGTGACATCATATAAGCATTTAGATCTTCAATGCCATAGTTGTTTTGTATTTTGCAATCCTTAGCATATTTATGAACCCAACATTTCTTATTCTTTGGTATTGTAGAAAGAACTATATTTTGGTATTGTAGAAAAAACTATGGCAAAAAGTATGGACCAAAAGCTGCTCCTTCGAGCACACCAGAACTACTGAAAAAAAATAGAAAAAATAATATATATATATATACATATATATATATATATATATATATATATATATATATATATATACACACACACACACACACACACACACACACACACACACACACACACACACACACACACACACACACACACACATATATATATGTCTCAAACCTCAAAGGTAGCACACATTAGTGTGCTGAACTGGTGGACATTGATGCACCTTCACTGAGCAGAGTAACATAGCAAATTTGCTGGCTGATAGATTCAGCTCAAACTTCACCCCACTCCTCCTGCCAGGAAATACCTACTAGCATAACCCTCCTCCCTCCAACTAGTATCAGGGAGCAGGTGCTTGTGGTGCTCGCTAAGGCCAAAAACATAGCCTCAATGGGCCACAACAATATCCCAGGATGCCACCTAAATAGCTGGAAACATGACCTATCAGGACCACTTGAGTCACTTTTCAACTATAGCCTCAAAACAGGCTTTGTACCACTAGAATGGTGGACTGCAATGGATATCCAACTTCACAAGTGGGAGCAGGTCTTTAATGCCCTCTCAAAGGCAAAAAATATAGTCTCCATGGGACCTGACAACATCCATGGCTGTGTCCAACATGAACTCAGGCATAAGCTCTAAGTTACATTAGGCACCCTATTCAACCAAAGCCTGAGCACCGGCTTTGTCCCAGCTGAATGGAGGACAGCTACTGTCATCCTGTGACACAAATGACATGGATGTCATACCCTTACTTATAAGTTGGATGACATAGAATGATTTTCTTACTGCCTTAGCCACATGTTGGTCAAAGGCCAGATTACTGTCTATATATGTTCTCAGATCCATGACTGCTAGGTCAATTATATGCCCATCAGCCTAACTAGCCTGATCTGTAAGGTCATGGAATGCATTATCATGGACCTTATAAACAAGGACATTGGCAACCTCCGAACACTTGACCCAACACACTTTGGTTTTGTCAAAGGGAGACCATGCCTGTTAAACTTGGCTGACTTCTTTCAAACAGTCACCAAAGCCATGGATGAGGGGATGATGGTGGACACTGCCTACCTTGACTTAGCCGAAGCCTTTGACACTATTCCCCAATCAGGCATAATAGATAAACTCTCCTAGTTAGGCATCAAACTGTATGTTACCAGATGAGTAGCTAACCGGTTCACTGATATAACCCACTCAATCAAAATAGGGGAAGCCACCTGTAGTAGTAGACCTGTAATGAGTGGTGCACCCCAAGGACTGGTCTGTGGCTGACCAAGTTTGCAGATGACTGCAAGCTAGGTGCTGTCTTAAATTCCCTTAGTGATGTGAACATCCTCCAAAAGGGCCTTACCCATACTAGTGACTGGTGCAAGAGGCATGGCCTCAAATTGAATGCCAGTAAATGCATCATTATCCCCCTTTGGAGAAAATGGCATTCCCACTAATTATCACATTACTAACAATGTAGTAAGCATGCAATCAGTAGTGAGGGGCTTGGACATCTAGGATGATAGCAACCTGACTTTTGACCACCACATTGCCTCCATTATATGGAAAGCTTTCTGCATGGCCCACCTCATAAGTAAGGGTATTTCATTCAGGAATAAAGAGGTCATAACATCCCTGTACTCCTCCCTCATCAGATCCATTATCAAGTACAATGCCCCCTTTGGCATGTACCTTGCCAAGCACATGCAGCAGCTGGATAGACCACAAAGGTTCCTGCTCAGGAAAATCCAGGGTCTCTAACACCTATCCTATACAGATAGGCTAAAAGCCATGCCCTTCTACTCAGTCTCATACAGACTGCTCAGAGGTGACCTGTGTCTGGCATACAAGGCCATCTCAGACCCAGCCTTGATGGAGTTGCTGCATATCCGTAAGTCAAACTCCACTCGTGCAACCCGCACATAAGGCCTCAACCTAGTTTGTGACATGAATAGAACCTATTGGTGGGATAGATTTGTGTTCCAAACACTCCCCCATCTGTGGAATAGACTCCTTCTCCATTTCTAGCAGAGTACCTCACTAGCCCTCTTTAAGAGGAACCTGGATGTCTGGATGGGAAATAGAAAATACACCCCTAGGATCCCACCTGTGCCCCTGCTGGACAGAAGAAACAGGTGCTAACTTTGTGGGAACATGGGCAAAATTCCTGGCTAGGCTTATAAAGGCATCTGGGCCAATAGCCTAATATCATCCTATGAACCTATGAACAAGGATGGGTCATCGGACAACTCTGGAAACTACAGACCTATTAGTCTAACTAGTCTAATATGCAAAGCCATGGAATGAATTATCATGGAAATGATCAACAAAGATATAGGCAAACTTCAGACACTGGACCCAGCCCAGTTTGGCTTTGTCAAAGGAAGATCATGTCTACTGAACAAGGTGGAATTCTCTGAGAAGGTCATCAAGACAATGGATGAAGGGAAATGGTACATGCTGCCTATCTGGACCTGGCTAAGGCATTCAATACACTATACACATGTATAGTTGACAAACTCACAGAACTGGGAATAAACCCCTACATAACTCATTTTATTGCCAATTAGCTCACGGACAGAACTCAGGAAGTTAGGACTGGTGATATTTCCTCCACTAACTGACCTGTCATCAGTGGGCTACCTCAGGGGTCGATGCTGAGACTGTTCCTATTTGGCATCTACTTCTCAGGGGTGAAGACTAATGTCAAGGATCTTTGGATGACCAAGTTTATAGATGACTGCAAAATTGGGAGCTACCATAGAGTCCCTCATTGACACAAGCATCTTACAAGAGGGTCTAACTCAGACAAATGACTGGTGCCAAAGTCACAGGCTAAAACGTAATGCCAAGAAATGCATTATAGTGCCTTTTGGGAAAAGTGCCACCCAGGCTAATTAGTTCATCGATAAGACACCCCTAAAAGTTGACCTAGTAGTTAGGGATCTGGGAACATATGTAGACAATAATCTGGCCTTTGACCAACATGTGGCCAAGACAGTAAGAAAATCATTCTATGTCACCCAACTTATAAGTAAGGGTATGACATCCATGTCCAAGGAAGTCATAGTTCCACTTTATTCGGCCCTTATCAGGCCCATCAGTAAGTTTAATGCCCCATTCGGCATGTACCTGACCAAACACATGCAGCAGTTGGAATGCCCACAAAGGTTCCTTATCAGGAGAATCCATGGTATAAACACATTGTCCTGCATAGCTTGCCTTAAAGGCCTACTGCTATACTCTGTATCATACAAGGGAATACAAGGTGTCTTAGGATCCAGCTCTGATAGACCTTTTGCACATCTATAAATTGAACAGCATCATTACCACTAGATCCAAGGATTTCAATTTTGCTTGTGACATAAATAAGACATGTGGGCAAGACAGATATGTGTCTCAGAGGATCCCCATGATCTGGAACAGTCTCCCCATCGATGTAAAGCTAAGTCCACCCCTAATCCTATTTAAGCGTAACCCTGACCAATAGATGGCAAAAAAAAAATCACCATGGGTCTGGCCCTCATATCTTTGATAGACAAAGGCAGACCGTAATGCCCAAACTAGCATAACCCACAACAGAACCTGTAGAAAATTCCTAACATACCCCTTTCAAATAGACACCCATGATACAGAGGGACACAACTGGGTTTGATTGCATGGATAGGCTTATAAAGGTCCTGGTGGTAATCAGCCTAGTATATATGTATATTACTATGAGCTGTGAACTATGTTATTTGTGCTAACAATATCTGTTATCTGAACAATACCAAACTCCATTTCATCCACTTACTTTATCACAGAGGAGGGTATTTATTGTGTATCAATGGAGTAATCCCACTGCCTCTATGGCTTTGTCTTAAACATTCATATTTAAGGTAGTCTTTTATTTGTTAGCCTGATGTGTTCCAGGATTCAACCTCTGCAATTAGTTTGTAGTTTTCCTTGAAAATTATTCAAGTAAGTTCATCAGATTTATTTCCCAAACTTTGTGCATTACATAAATAACATTTTAAAGTTTCATCAAGTCATCCATCATGTCCATAGGCTGACTTTGTATTCTGCTTTTTCTCTAAAAAATATATATATATGGAACAATTAATTTTTTCCCTGAAGTATAAGAAGCTCCATATAATTTTAAGTGAAAATGTATCCCTGGAGAACACCTGAGGATCACAGATACATTCTTTTCAATACTTAATTCATTTTGCATTGTATACCAGAGATAATTGTCTTAGCTATTTGTTAAATCTGTGTCTTTGTATACGTCTGTTCATGTCATTGATGGGATAATTTCACTTAATCCGTACTTGACTTTAGACATCTCCAGATACTCAATAACCTCAAGAATAAAGTTCTTCATATAGTTTAATGACATGCTTCCCATGTCATTTGATCCTGCATGGATTATAAACATATCATACTTTGGTATGATAAATATCAATCTTTGCATCAGTTTTGTTACATCAGTTATTTTCAGTCTAGGCAAATTCAATACTCAGGTGGCATGTTTGTCCATACTACAAAGATGTTTTACAGCTGGTTTTATCACAGAGTCACCTAATATTAGAATTTCTTGTTTAATACCCTTTGGAAGTATTGAATGTTCATTTTGTATTTTACTGTTCTCTCCTAATTCATGACTATTAGATCCTTTCCTTTTGTTATCATTAGATTTTTCCAGATTCTCAATCTCACTTATTCTTATAGTCCTTTTCCTCTCTGTGATGTTTATTTCAAGTGTTACAGCATTTTGTTTTATTAATCCAGATTATTGCTTAAAACACAGATTTTTCATATCACAATGTGCATTCATCATATTAGCATTACTGTGATCTAATGAATCAGGACAGGAAATTTATATTTCTATTGTATTATATTGTATAAAATTTGTCTCCACCTTTATTGGGTTTTTCAGTATTTTGCTGACTTTGTCTAAAAACAATAACGTTTGGATAAAGGCAGATTTTTCAATAGTTTTCTCCAGCTGAAGTAATAGTACTTTCATTACCAGTATTTATGTCCGTTGTATCTTCGGGTGATACAATGAAATTGCATTGTGCATGAGCTACATCTAGAAATTTACTAGGGCAAATTTTCTTGGTATTTCCTGCTATATCAGTTATTGTTTCCTTTGTATTTTCCTGTCCATCTGCAATAGTAGCATCTTTGATTTTTCTGATGACTGTTTAATAAGAGGTATGTATACTTTGTACTTTTATTCTTATATAGCTGTGCCCCTTTTTCCTTCTCTTAACCTTATTGACTTCTTCAGAAACTAATGTGCTTGAATTATATGTTTCTTTTCTAGTGGCCTTATTGTCCTGAAGTCACTACTGATTGCAAAAAGTTACTTCTTTTCATCTTTTAATCAATTATTAGTGAATTCCAAAATGGATGTAAATACCTTACTAAAGTGACATGTGCAGCTCATTTCATCACTTGTATTTTTACTTTCCACAGTATTACTTAGTTCAAAAACAGTCTTGTACAATTAAAGCAATGATTACCATTTAAATCATATATTCCACAACTTTCACATTCTGTGAAGCATTTAGTTTTAATCAGGTCCTCAAGTATATATGAATTTAAAGAGTACATAGCCACTATATGAAATGACTCTTTGTACTAGCAATATCTTTCTTTGACTAGTATAATTAAAATCCAGTGTGACAAATATGGAATATACAATTATACAACCCTTCTTGAACAGACCACTTAAGTCATTATAATACTGCTGTACAAGGTAAATAACTATCCTCCAAACAAAAAGTGCAAACCTACTTTAAGTAGTAATCACAGTTATTCATGAAGTTTACACATATGCTTTTAATAACTGCTCAATCCCTTCTTAACTGAGAAATAAATCTAATAAAACTGTAGAATGCTGGAGAATGAACCTAAGAAACAAAATTACAATCATGATCCAAGCACCATAAACGCTGTTCCCTATGGCAATGAAACGAAAATAAAACTCCAACAGGTAAAGTAAACGAGGTTCGTCACACCAAACAATCCTGTAGCTTCAGTAAAACTTTTATTCACATAAAACAAAGTGAGCGCTTTCGCCAAAAGGCTTCTTCAGACTTATACACAATACACAGTTCTTCAATCAATTAAATAGCCCTCCATAAATTGTGATTGGTTACAAAATCTACATTTAAAACACAGTGCTATTTAAAGCGCTAATTACACATTTATATATTTCTTTTTTAAAAGCATAATTGTAAAAGGTCCATAAATATGTATAAAGAATCTGACAGAAAAACCATAAAAAACATTATAAAACTGATATCATAAATATATAACTATATTAACCATGTAAAAAGTGCTATGTGCTCTAACATCTCGGTTAACAAGTCATATACACTGAAAAAAAGCATAGGAAATATCCTATACAAATACACGTAACTATACTAGCCATATACAAAAGATGCTATGTGCTCTAACATCTCTGTTAAAAACTCATATACACTGAAAGGAAGCATAGGAGGTATTCTATACAAATAAGTCATACAAAGTACACCTATTGTAGAAAAACTAAATAATTCATATTTACCTAGGTCTAAATATCCTCCTACTCTTTAAAAAAGGTTTAATCTGGACCTTATCATTGAGGCCAGGGGGTTCATCTGCTCTCCATCTAATAATCCATCTGGACTCACATTCCAGTGTTTTATTTATAAGATCACCACCTCTAAAACCTTGTATAAGTGACTGTATGACATAAAATTTAAAAATATGATTACCTCCTGCTTCTTTATGATGTCTGGCTAAAGCATTAACATCTGAACCTAATCTAATGTGGTAGTTGTGTTCCCTGATCCGTTCTTTTAAAGTACGATTGGTCTTCCCAATGTAGAACGCCGGGCATGAGTTACAGATGGCCACATAAATGACATTTCTGCTCTCACAGCTCGTGTTGGTGTAAAAACTAAACTTACATCCTGTGTTCGGATGTATGAACTCAGTATTCAAGTTTATATATATGCACTGATTACACTTTCCGCAAGGTACAGTGTTTGAATCAATTCCTGTATTGTTCTTCCTATTGCATACATACTTAGGCCTGCATAGCAGGCTCTTTAAGTTGGGGTGATTTTTGTACGCCACTCTCGGATTAGAACCTACAACCTTACTCACCTCCCTATCTGATAATAAAATGTCCCAATGCTTATTCATGAACCCTTTTACTTCTAAACTTACTTTACTAAAAAACATGGTGGCTCTAATGTCATTTGTAGGTTGTGTCATTACCTCAAAATATTCAGACTGCTCTGAAAAATAAGGTCTCGCTCTATTAGATCTTAGAGAGTCCACTTCAATAATTATCTCATCAATCTTATGTTCATCATACCCCCTATCTAAAAATCTCTTCTTAAGCTCTTCCACTTCAAGCCTATAGTGATCATCACTGGGATTGAGCCTAGACACTCTCATAAATTGTCCTTTCAAGACATTATTAAAAACATGTATGGGGTGCATACTTTGTCTGTGGAGTAAAGTATTCCTATAACACCCCTTTCTATGAATAGACGTATTTAGTAAACCATTAGACAACCTATATATTTCTACATCCAGAAAAGAGATCTTAGTTCTGGAAAAGTTCAAAGTGAACTTCAAAAAATTCGTGGAGGTGTCCATATAGTTAACAAAAATTCTTAGGGACTATTCATCCCCTAACCAAACAAAAAAGAGGTCATCCACAAACCTACGATACATGCCTACACATTCCTTAAAGTGAACATTCTCATACATGAACTTGTCTTCCCATGTCGCCATGACAAGGTTGGCGTAGCTATTGGCACAAGATGTGCCCATAGCTACGCCATCCCTCTGAAGAAATAAATCATCATCAAAGACAAACACATTGTTCGTAAGAATGGTTTCAAGGTATAAAGCAACCAAATCTGCCTTCTTGGTAGAAAAGTGTGAGTGGGTACGTAAATATTCTAGTATATAACTAATGCCCACCTCATTTGGAATTACTGTAAATAGGCTCACAACATCTAAAGTCACTAAAAAGAATGGTTGATCCTCACTCAATTGTCTTGTGTAAGTATATAAATCTATCAAGAATTGTTTGCTATCTTTGAGTATGCTAGTATTTTCATCTACTAGTGGTCTTAGTAAGCTCTCTGTGTATATTGAGAGCGGTTCCATGACCCACCCCTGGCCTGCCACAATCGGTCTCATGGGGGGGCTCATACGGGATTTATGAATCTTCGGTAACCCCTGAATGACCGGTATAACCGGGTCATTAACTTTGAAATACTCATATAGTTCTTTAGTAATATTTGAGGACATAAGAAGATCATCTAGCATATAATATACGCTAAATACTTTATCCGTTAACACTTTGTGATCTATTCTTTGATAAGACTTCTCATCATTCAAAAGGTGTCTCATTTTCTCATTATAATCATTGATATTCATAAGCACAATAGGACCACCCTTGTCAGCTGGCCTAATGACCAAACCTTTATCATTTCTTAGGTCATTTAATGCTTTCCTTTGATGGTAATTTAAGTTCTGTCCATGTCTTGTAACCTTTTTATTTCGAAAATGGTTATATATATCATTCTCTAACACTTTACCAAATACCTCAATAGCAGGATGTAGCTGTGGTACATAAGTACTATTTGCACGAAAACCAAAGGGCCCTACATTATTCTTTTCCTGACCAAAATCCAACTTCAATTGTACATTCCTAATAAACATCTTTGTATCAATCATGGTCTCAACTAAATCACTATTAGTTGGAATGAAGCTAAGGCCTTTATTTAGGACCTGTTCCTCATATCTATTCAAAACTCTACTAGACAAGTTTATAACTAATGAGTTGTTTTCTCCCACATCTTTTTCAATGTGGGACCATGTTGCTCCCCTGTAGAGCCTTTCCTCTTCTGTCTGCCCCTGCTGGCAGACCGTCTCCTTTCCAAAAAATGATCTTGAGTTATAGGAAATGGAGTATTAACCTTATTGGTTGTTGAGAGGGTATTATTATCTTTTGGTCTAACCACCACTTCCATTTGTGGTGACTTACCATTAGTAAGTGTATTAGTACAAACCGCAGGCTCACCTAACGTATCAGGGGCCCCTAGATCACTGCTATCCTCACCCTGCATTCTAAATGTTCCATTGCCCACTCTAGAGGTATTTCCTCGTTCATCTATTGGCAATACATTTCCAGCATTCAGTACATGTCTGTCATCCTGTGTACTGTCATTACTGACATTTCGAACAGGTATTTGATTTAAAACACATGACTGAGAAAGAGTAGGAGGATATTTAGACCTAGGTAAATATGAATTATTTAGTTTTCTACAATAGGTGTACTTTGTATGACTTATTTGTATAGAATACCTCCTATGCTTCCTTTCAGTGTATATGAGTTTTTAACAGAGATGTTAGAGCACATAGCATCTTTTGTATATGGCTAGTATAGTTACGTGTATTTGTATAGGATATTTCCTATGCTTTTTTTCAGTGTATATGACTTGTTAACCGAGATGTTAGAGCACATAGCACTTTTTACATGGTTAATATAGTTATATATATATTTATGATATCAGTTTTATAATGTTTTTTATGGTTTTTCTGTCAGATTCTTTATACATATTTATGGACCTTTTACAATTATGCTTTTAAAAAAGAAATATATAAATGTGTAATTAGCACTTTAAATAGCACTGTGTTTTAAATGTAGATTTTGTAACCAATCACAATTTATGGAGGGCTATTTAATTGATTGAAGAACTGTGTATTGTGTATAAGTCTGAAGAAGCCTTTTGGCGAAAGCGCTCACTTTGTTTTATGTGAATAAAAGTTTTACTGAAGCTACAGGATTGTTTGGTGTGACGAACCTCGTTTACTTTACCTGTTGGAGTTTTATTTTCGTTTCATTGCCATAGGGAACAGCATTTATGGTGCTTGGATAATTTTCTTATATTTTTATAACGCTTGTTCCCGTCTCCGTTTGTGTGCTACTCTGCATTGGGATTGTTTTAAAATTACAATCATATTCATAAGGTGAACACAATTACATTATAAAAGACTTGTATAATGTGGTATATGTGGAATATGCAATTTTGCAACCCTTGTTGAATAGATCACTAAAAGTTTTATTGTAGTACTACTATAAGATATTAAAGAGTTGTCTGTCAGATGAAAAATTCACACCACTTTAAATAATAGTCACAGCCTTTCTTGAATAGACTTCTAAAGGTATTATACCACTGCTATAAGATATCAAAAAACTGTCTTTCAGATGAAAAGTTCAGTCCTACTTTGTGTGATAGCCACAGTGGTATATAGAATACACAAATGTGAATGTAGTAAGTATTTAATACCTCCTTAACTGAAAATAAATCTGGTGATACTATACAACACAATATCACAAGCCTGTTTAAAGAGTGAGCATAATTACGCTATAAAAGATTTGGCTAATGAAACAAATATGGCATATATAGGTAGATTAACTTTCTTAAGTGGACTAAAAAGTTATGATACTTCTGTAAAATATCAATAAGCTGACCTTCAAATAAATAATGCAATTCAGCTTTAAGCAGTAATCATTATTATACTTCAGGAATATCTTCTTATATAGCTAAAATATACTACTTGTATTGAGACATAACTAAGAATTATTTGCTTACATAAAAGAACTGCTCCCTACAAATCACTAAATCACAGACTCACCGCTTCATTAAATTGCACAAAGTGCATTTTTGCATCTTCATATTGATGTGGCTGTCCCCCATCTTGTGTCTGCTCAGAGTGAAGCTATTGAAAGAAAAGGTGTAGCTGATAGGCTGGAGTGCCTGTCACTTCAAATTACACACTGAACCACCAGGAAGAAGAAAGCACACAAATTATCAGAAGTGCTATCCTAGAGTCCTTAAAAGGACAGGAGGTTAAACATAAAATATGTAATCCACAGCACTGGTGTTGAGTCAGTCGCACTATATCAAATTTCCTTTCCAAAACCCCTAAATGATGGCCACTTGTATATACATATGATATTTGGCTGTGATGAAAGTGAAAAAAAAAATATCTTAGGAATGATCACTGAAGAATTTGAAACAACTACAAAACATGTTTTAGCTATGTCAAAACCCTTAGAAGTAATATAGCAATAACCCACGCCTGGGTGTGGGTAATGCTAAATTTACCCACGGTTGGCGTGGTTTGGTACCAAACAAAGCCAACTGTGGGTAAATTTAGCATTACCCACACCCAGGCGTGGGTTATTGCTATTATACCATGACATTATTTAAGAAAAGAAACTGTTACTTTTCTTAAATAATGGCATAGTATAATGCCTGTTTACTGCCCTTCCGCAGATGTCTGGCATCCGCGGCAGTTCTGATGTACTGCGCCTGTGCAGTACATCAGAGTGTGAGCAAAAGCAACGGAGAAAGCAAGATCTCCGTTGCCTTTTTAGTGTTTCGCTATGTTAAATGAGTTTAACATGGCGAGACAGTTTAAAATAAGCAACGGACATCTCCGTTGCTTATTTTAAAACTGTCTCGCTATGTTAAACTCATTTAACATAGCGAACATAAAAAGCAACGGAGATCTTGCTTTCTCCGTTGCTTTTAAAACACTGCCTCGCTATGTTAAATGGGTTTAACATAGCGAGACAGCTTTAAAATAAGCAACGGAGATCTCCGTTGCTTATTTTAAAGCTGTCTCGCTATGTTAAACCCATTTAACATAGCGAGACAGTGTTTTAAAAAAACGAGTTATACTAATGGAAAAAAGTCCGGGCGACCGGACCTTTTTCCATTAGTATAACTCGATTTACAATGGGCACGCTGGCCAATCAGCGTGCACGTTTTGGGGGGATCATAGTATAATGTACAATAATTCTCAGAGCTAATATATTAACAATACTTTTCCACTGCAGACATAGCCGACAAATTTGTTTATTAAATTAATCTCTAACATTATTCGTCTATCTCCCCATAACTTTCCCCAACTTACTAGCACACCCACACCACCTCCTCTGAGCAGGTCCTGAATGCATTCTCCTAGCCCTTAAACACTTGCTCCATGGATTCACTAAACTAGTCATTGGGTATGAAAAGCACTAAAATGACAGAACTTGGCATTTAGATAACCCATACATATCTGTCATGGTGCTGATTGTCTTTGCTATGATTTGTACTGCAAATAATATAAGCTCAAAAACCACAAGTAATATAGCAGAGTGGCTTACAGTCACTAAGTGTGCACAGTTTTTTACATCCAGGTAATATATACATCTGAATACAGGAAATAGCTTTACAGAAAATAGTTTTGTACCACTGACATTTGTAGCAGAATTTGTACAAATTGCAAAAAATACATTAAATACACAAACATAATGACTGTTTAAAACTGTGCTAATGACAAAAGGATCAGTTGCTATCTTCATGGATAGCCCCCCCATCCAGCAGTTATAGCCATTTTGTTGACTTGAACAGCACAGTTGACTTATTGACTGATTGAGACAAAAATATAATTGCGACACTAATGTATATTCATATTTTTCATACAAACAGTGAACACATTTTTAAAGTTGCTTTCACACAAATCACATTACTCCAAAAAAGCCTGAATAATGAAAAGTGGTCAGTCTTTTCAATCCAAAAAACTACTCTTACCCAACAATTATAGCCATTTGTTAAAAATCTGGCCCCTTATCTGGGCATCTAACACCCTAGGTTTAAATGCATCCATAGCTTCAACAGTTATGCCTTCAACCAACTTATATGGTTAAAAACAACAAAAGGGCTTGAACCTTGCTATTTAAAGTATGCACAATGTTTTCTTGAACCCTATCTGAGTGATCAGTCAGTTTTCCAAGTTCATAGCCAAAAATAATGGGGGTGGGGGGGTGGGGGGGACAAAGATGCAAAAATAGGGGCACATTTTAAATATTGCTCTTATAAACTTAGAAAGTTGCTAGAATAAAGTTTTTTTTTGTTTGCATATATTTTCTGAAGGATATGAAGTCTAAAACTCAAATGTATGTCATTATTAATGACTTCAGTCCTCATTCATTACCCAGCAAACCACACATTTTATGAAAAACAGACCAAACAAATAAGGCAAAAATCTGGACAGTTGAGAGCGATGCCTACAGACTGCTAAGAGGTGACCTGTGTCTGGCATACAAGGCATCCTCAGACTCATTACTGTTGGATTTACTACACATCAGCAAGTCAAAATGCATCATAAATACTCAGTCTAGGGATCTAAACCTCTTCTGCAACATCAAAAGAATGTTTTGGAGGGACAGGTATATCTCGCAGAGGATTCCACCGCTATGGAACAGGCACATAAAACAAAGTTCATCCCTGTCCATATGCAAGGACAACTTAGATCTATGGATGTGAAACAGAACATTTACCCCATGACTGCCCCCTGTACTTCTAATGGATAGAAGCCACTTCTAAATGCTTTATTCCATGCATGGGTCCCCCTCAAATTATATATGGGATGATCCTAGTTATTCTCATTAGGGGTAATATATAAATATCAACCATAGGATGGGTAAGGTCAGTCTGTAACCAAATGGGATAGGTTATTTTGAGCGCAAAATGGGAAATTGGCTATGCTTAAAATGGCCAGCAAGGAGAGCTAGCCTAGTATTTGGCTATGAACCTATGATTCTATTGCATGTATGCTAATATCCCTACTTGCATTATTAACTCACTGTATTCCTCCATGATTTACCAGAAATGCAGCCTTTCAGAGAAACAGTAAAAACATAAGGGGGGAACCTATTACAAAACATAAATAAAAGACAAAGTCTACACATCCTCATAACGTCAATATGGCTGAAAGTTACTCATTGAATTTAGAAACAATCTGCTGAAACTAATTTTTCCAGCCTTTTATACAGAATGACAAAGTTATTCCTACACCTCTCAGGATCCAGGATAACAGAGAGAGAGGTAGGACGCAGCACAACTTTTTAACACATGAGCATATAAACCATGAACAAATGACAGGGATCAGGAAGTTCAATTAGGGAGAATGACAATTGTCAGACAATGTGATTGGTTTGTAGACCAGATGCATGACATTATGATCATTATAACCAATCAATTACTTGAACATCTGTCCTTCTCCATCTTTGATTCTTGCAAGTTGAGGAAAGCTTGTATATATAACCTTTATTTTATTTAAACTTTTTGCATCCATTTCTGTTTACAATATAAGCTAATTGTGTGTGACTGATGGTTTTCTTTGGTGTTAGGAGTGCAGGATAGAATGTAGAGTGCACAAGTACAACTAGGGTACGTGTTACTTTTTGCAATAGCGAGAGTAACAAAACTACTTTTTTCTTAAAATTTCAAATTAGACTACTAGGTTTTTAACATTTGCACTTACAGATGCAGACTTGCAGTACTATGCAACCATGTCTCTGGAAGAGATTCATAAAGATCAGAAAACTATTGCTGAAGTCTGGTGTACCCAGTAGAGCTTTAGGCATGGTATGGTACACGTAACTTTCGGTGAAAGCACTTTAGGTGCTGTTTGGCCAATAACATAGGCTGCACTATCAGTGTAAATAAAATGGAGTGATGTCTTTTGGATGGAAAGGATTGTAGAAGAAAGCATATTTATTTAGAAACAGTGTACAGTAGTTTCTTGAAAACTCTAGTAAGTGGATCTAAACTACTAAGACCCATAACTACTTTTATACACAAAAAATACAGACATCAGCAAAACTGTTAGGTTATATGATGTTTTAGAATGCTCTCCAATACCTTTCTAATTCTTTATCTCCACTTTTAACATGGCCATTTATTACAAATCGCATCTGAGTATAAACTATTTATTTCATAACCAATTGTTATAAATCCTCCATCTATAATGCATATAACTTATCATTTGCAAATCAGTGATACCATGAATCCCTTCTATTGTATTCACTTTTAGTAGCCTGCAAACGTTCTCATTTCACAACTGTGTGCTTTCTCTGCAGAGCGATATACTAACTTAGTATTACATGATTAACACTGTCTGACAGTGCTTTTAAATAGCAGAAAATAGCTATGCTTCCCAATCTTACGTGTATACAGGTATAAGCAGCATATTGTGTAAAATAATTCTGTCCAAGAAACCTTGTTTAAATGTCTGCTTAAGAAATGCCTTTTATACCTGCCAGTATCTGCAACTGCAGGCACTGTTGCTGGGTGATTGGATACCTCCAGGGCTAGGATTTTTAGTGAGAGTGGTTACCAGGAACCCCTCAGTAGATAGACAGATGAGGACTGAAAAAATATTTATTTTATGAAAATGCAGTTGTAGTTTGACTTTTATATATTTTTGTCTCTTTCCCATGCTCTCTATCTAAACTTTCCTTGTCACCAATGACCTTTATGTTCCACATTCCGACATCCTTTAGCACCCCACATCAACTTGTGGGGGCAGATCTCCCTTTCTTGACAGGGAATTCATTGTATTGCCAACATCCCTTTTTATATGTTGGCAGTAGGGGAGTTGAGGAGATTGAGCCATCATCCTTCATGGAGATTTATTTATTTATTCATTTTTCTTAATGCCATATTTTTTCCTAAAATTATTTTCCCCTGCTGACCATCAGACCCTCTCTTGACCAATCAGCCCATCACCAGGAGAGAGCCGACCAAGAGGTGTCATCATCATTCTTACAGCCATCAAGGGTGGTGCCATGAAAGGAGATACTGTCAGCCCAGCTATCTGGAATTTTGTAAATAATTATATGTCATTTGTGAATAACAGCATGATTTATATAGAACTCTGACAAAGAGAGATACTGCCAGCACAGCTGTCTGGAATTTTGTAAATGGTTATGTGTCATTTGTGAATGTCAACATGCTTCATGTAAGATGCTTGTGTTACAACTGTATTAAAACTGTATGTTATGTGTATATCAAACTGTTGGTAGAAAAGTGTGTGTTGAAAAGGTATTTTACAAAGTACTGAGCTTAAAGAAGTAACCACAGTGTACCCTACTGGATTAGAACAGAAATGTACCTGCACTATTGTAACTGTTTAGATGTATATATTTTAATGATGGAAACTGGAACACTAGAGGTTAACTTCTGAAAACTAGCTGAAATTAAATTACTTTATAGCCATGTAATAAAAGGATGCTATCTTTCAGTTTCATTGCAGTAACAGACACAATGTCTAGGACTAGAGGTTCACTGTATTGTCTTGGAAGTGTTTTTTATTGTTTTATGACTTTCAGGATCTGCCTTAGATCTAAGAAAAGCCTTGTCTATGCATTTTCACAAGTAGATGCTAAATGCTACAAGCTGCATTAATGGGGGTTTTACCTGTGATAGAGTCAGATGAGAAGAAGTGATGTCATCCTGCAAGCTATCCCAGCAGTAATATTTGAGATATTAATTTAAGACCTCTCTGAGGGAGACTTAGTATCCTGTATTTTCCCTGACCTGACAACATCAACTGGAAGACCCACTCAGCACATCTGCCTTGCTTGATCTGTAAGTAAGTTAACTAGGATATAGTAATTCTCTAGATATAGTCAAGAATATAGCAAAGCTTACATTTAGATGTTTTTCTTTATTTGTTTGAGACTGTCCTGCAATGTTGTTTTAAATATTTCCCGTGATTTTGAACTCTGATGTTACTATGATTATATACTGAGTATTATTTTGTTCTTTTATTGTTTATTATTAAATATTTTAAACCTTTCATTGTGGCTGATATTTGTTAAACATATTTAAGTTTTAAGAGTACTTGTGTATTTATTTGGTGGCACTGTGTAGGCCACTTCTAATAGCCTTACTCTTGGTCAAACTACCATTTGTATTAAACAGTAACATTACACAGTAAGATTGGGCACCCTTTGTTAAGGACCTTAAAGTAGCTGATAAAGAGTTGGTTGGTGGCAGTGAAAACTACCTTATAGTCAGGGTAGAAGGGGACATAGCTTGTACATCTATGCCAGCCTTTTGCAGGTGTGTGTGCGTGTGTGCGTGTGTGTGTGTGTGTGTGTGTGTGTGTGTGTGTGTGTGTGTGTGTGCGCACGTGTGTAAAACAAACTTCAAAGTGTGTATGTGTCAGCTACTTGGGTAGGGACACAAAGCACTGGTTGGACAGAGAGGGTCTTGGCTTGGCCACTCAGCTGAGATCTCAACCCTATAGCTGTGCCAGTGAGGTGTCTTATTGGGGATCTGTAGAAAGAGAGAGAAACCAGCCACAGACTGACTGTGGTCTCTGTGTGCTCTTAAGGGAAATTGCATTTGATGCAGAGAGCTGCACCTGAAATACTGTGTGTGTACCTGTCGTCCTTCCAATGTACGTCCCCCACTAATGCTGGTGGTGAGAATTGAGGCTCCTTGATTATTGAGCCAGTGGTGGGGCATCACAGGTGGTTTAAGTATCTGTAGAGTTTTTCTCCCCATCCTTATCTTTACATGCAGCCTGCAAGTTGTGAGAGACAAATGTGCAATGGGCTATCCATGAAAGGCATTTTCTCACTTCAACAAGGAGCGTATCCTTCAAGCAGCCATCTCCATCCCTCCACATCATGAACAGTGGACTCTCTGGTCTCCACCATTGGGATCACATTAGCCTGTGTGCCTTTGAGTCCAGGCAAACCCCACCTTCTCCCTAGCAGAGGCAAGTGGTTCACACTCTTTCACTTATTCCCTTCCTTGTCTGGTTCCTCGAGTGTCAAGGTCACTAACTGAAGCTCAGTCACCTAGATCACAGTCAGGATTCTTTGGAGAAAGCTACTTAATGCCATATTCTCTGTGGTGGTCTGTATGTGACCATGTGTTATACACAGAACAAGTCCCTAAATGACCATATTATTCATGCTGTTATTGTATATACTCGTCTGAGAGACAGTATACTCAAAGGCAGTTTCTGGCTCAACAAATGGGCGATCTTGCTGTATCTCAGACCCTCCCCTGAGGTAGGAGAACAGGTCATCAGCTATTTATCATGATGTCCAGGCTTGTTCAAGTACTGGCTCTGCTGTTAGAAGAGAAGTCACATGCATTATAGGCAGGTTTGAAAGCAGTGTGTCAAAAGAGCTAGCTATCAAAAATTGCACTTTCACTGCATGAGTGATGATCTTTAAATTTTGCAGACTGGCTAGCCACCTATGTTCTGGACTGGAAGAAGGCCATGGGACTAATTGCCCCTCAGTTTTATGATATATATATATATATATATATATATATATATATATATTTTTTTTTTTCTTTTATGCTTTTGCAGACCAGTTTAATCCTATTAGGCCAATGGCATCTTTTTAGAGGTGACCTGAATTGGTATTCATACTGACTAGAGGAAATTTGACCAGGGCACTGGGTAAATTTCCCTACTCATCATTGTTGTCAGTGGGACCCATTTTGGAGGAGCACTTCCTGTTTCTTTTTCAGGTGCAGAGGCAACCTGGAGAAACAAGGAGGCAGATGGAGAGAGAAGGAAATGATTCTGAGAAAATGTTTCAAATAAACCTGTTGGAGTTGATCAGCAAGTGATGGATGTATAATTACAACCCTCCAGTCAGGAGGGTTGTGGGATGATTTACTTAAAGAAATGATGCAGAGTGAGTCAGAAAATGGAGATGTTTCTTGGGGGGACACTATGGAGAAAGTACAAAAAGAGGATGCAGAGACAATCCTGAAGAATAGTGGTGAGATAGAAAAGAAAACATATGCAGAGAAAGTAAAAGACGGTGAAAGTGGAGAAGCAGAAAAGAAGGCAGAAGGAAATAAAAATGGAAGCATATGGTAAGGATTCAAATAAGGGAGACAAAGAAATGGACAAGTATGAAGTGTGGGACAATTTACTATCTCCTTTGGGTGTAAAAGCACTTGAGGAAAGAACGTTTATTCTTATTAACAAAGAGCCATTTTGTAACATTATATTTGAGACTGTTGTTTCAATGGAAAATTTTCTTGGAGAATATGAAAAAAAGAAAGACTGTTACCCATGGAATATTTGTGATAAAAGCATTTAACAGGGAAACAAAAAAGAAGATCTATGTATAATTTTGATCACAGGTAGAAAGAGAGACTTTGAAAGGACATTTGAAAGGTTTTTGTAAAGAAGAACAGGACATTGCAAGTATTAATGACAAATGTAGTTTATGGACTATTGGCTGGGATTGTAATATTGAGTTAAAAATAGAAAGAGAAAAAAATATACATATACCAAGCATGATACATGTGGAGGGGAATAGGGGTGTTGTAAAATTTTGGGGACAAAACCCCAAACAACTTTTTTTGGACATTTGATAAGTAACTGTGACAAAAGAAAATGTTATATTTGTGGACAAATGGGACAGGATGCAAAAAATGTGAATTTAAAAGATTATAAATGTAACAGAATTGGGCATTTATGGATGTATTGCAAAAATGAAAAATAACAGTAAACAGAGAAGAAAATGAACAAAGAGAAGACCTTTTAGAAGCAGTAGAAATAGAAAAAAAAATGTGAGAAAAAATAATAAAGAGAAGCTAGAATAAGGTTCTGAAATAAGTGATGAAGAAGAAGTAAAAGGAAAAAAAGAATTATGTTGGTGGAAGGGTAACAGAAAAAGAAAAATTAAAGGGATAAGTACACACACAAAAAAAAGAAAGGAAATGGATGGAAAAGAATATATACAGCCAAATGTTGGGTCTTGTTGTAATGGTCAAGGTGTTTGATTCACACACACAAGATACAGTGTTTGATTCTCGCCTGTGGGAAGGAGATTGGTTAGGCTTAGAATGGCTTATTAAGAAAACTAGCTTAGTAATTAGCTATGAATTCATAAAACCATGAATCTAAGGAAAAGGGAAATTAAAAGTTTTTTGCTTTCTATAAATGTGTATAGTATTAAGAACAGAATAAGAAGGAGAATAGGAATTTTGGAATGGTGTAATGCATGTGATGTAGATGTAATTATATTAGAAGACATGATTTTTAACACATGAAAAAAGATTACAAACAGATAAACTATGGGGAGGAAAGATAATCTGGAATTTGGGAAATGAGAGATGTTCTGGAATAGTCATATTCTATAGAGATACAGTAAAGATATTAGATGCAACTTTAGCAAAAATAGGAATATTAGCCATTGTAGATTTAAAATGGAAAGAACAAGTATAAATTATAACATTATATGCTTATACTAACTGTAAAGAAAGGGAAAGCTTATTTCATCAGATTTTAGACTATGTAGTGATAAATATGAATATTACAATAGCAGAAGACTTTGTGATTTAAGAGGTAAGTATAAAAATGACATGAGAAAAATGTTAGAAGCTATAAGATGTAGTAAGTTAAAACGTTGGGACAAAAATTCATGACTTACAAAATTGGTATGTATAGAATTGAAATAGATTATTTTATAATTATTTTAGTTATAGCAGAAGGGGCGGTAGCTTAAACAGGATTTTCCTTTTTTTTTTTTTTTTTTTTTTTTGGGGGAAAGCAGCAGTGTCTCATTTTTACTTCATTACTCTGCATTTTTATTTTAGTTACTATTGGTGCGTGATCTGAAATAGATATTGTGCGTATTAAAACTTTCAATGAAATGCACATGCACTGTGAAATCTAAGTTCTGTCTAGCCTAGCCAATTTTTTTTATCTTAGGGAATAATATGTAAATTCACTCTGAACTCTACTACTGCTGAATTCACATCTTCCATGCCAAATATTTTCATAAATGTCTTCAAAAATGTACCTGCCTTTGTAATATTTTCTGTTATGGGTCCCCAGACACATCTTCCCTGCTGCAATTCAAATTCCAGCCCCCACCTATACGTAATATTCCCTGCTGAAAACTGATTAGAATTTTCTTAAGCTCCATTATAGCCAGTGTAATCCTCTTTCCTTGCCAGTAGCCCCTTAGTACTACATATCTACCATTATTATCCTCTTTTGTTACTAATGGATCTCCTCTTGCAATTAATATAAGTACTCCTTTTCATTTGTCCCAGGTATTCCACTGAATAATCATCCTGAAATCCTTTCTTTATCAAATTTACATGTTGATTTCTTTCCAAACACGTCTCCTGTAGCAAAACTATTTGTACTCTACATTTTTAATAAAGTTCACTACTCTTTCTTTATTTGTATATATCTGTGAGATCATTAACATTTAAAGATAATATTAGAAAGTTATTATTCCCATCTTTTATTTGCAACAGTTTTTTGTTAAGTATCTAGCTCCAGCTTTTGTATTACACATACACACTAATGTTTAGCAGGTTGAACTTTTATAGAGTTGTTTCTTGTCATATACTTTTGAGCCAATGTCACATCTTACAAAACTTAGCTTAATTATATTCAATTTTCTTTTTTTAATTATTTGCTTTCTGTTAAAACTTGTTAGTAGATAAAGCCAAGAGCCTTAATCTAGTCATTTCCCTATGCAAGAATGAGAAAAAGCACATTTTTATTGTATCATACACTTTTGAACAGATTTTCTTCTTCTTTTTTCACATTGCAGTGCCTACATTTCTTAAAACTAAGCAAGGAGAAAGAGAAAATAAGAAGAAAAAAAAACAGCCACCTGTTTATTTTATCATCCCCATTACAATTGAAAATAACTGAGAAAACTTTACTTTATACCATGCAGATCTCATGCACTATACAAATATTACTATTAAGAACAAACGTTTGTTTTACTTACAGTTAAGTCTTTCCCTCCTCTTCCCCTCTCCTAAGTGTTCCTCCAAACATCAATGACATGAAGTAGGACATCCCCTAGAAGTTAACAAAGTCAAAATGTCCAATTTTTCAGGTTTTATTGTTCTGTCATGTTTCAAAATTTAATTAATGCTTTATAATCCCACTGCACAGATGTCAATGTTCTCCATTTTAAGGAGTGCCTCGAGTGAATGCATTTTGAGAGTTAGACTTCTAGCACTGAGTAGCATTACCCTCAGATTTTGCTTGCTTGTACCTGTTACGGTGGTGAAATTATTTATCAATTTCCAAGTTTCTGGTTTTATTCCTTTTTATCTCCACCTCCCAAATCCAGTCTCTGCTTCCTTTCCAACATACTATTGGTTCTTCTAGCCAACTCCTTTTCTTTTTCTGTCTCACAATAATTTTCTGTTGAAACACTGAAAAAGGTTTCACTGGCACAATCTCTCTGTGATTTTTATTACGAGAAGAACAAGAAGCAGAATATCCTTCTGTTTCACAGCTCACTTTTTGTTGGACAAACTTTTTTCTCCTTGGCATGTTCTGCATCAAAAAAATGATTTTGACCCTCCAGAAAAGAATGTTCTGAAGATACGTGGATACAGCAGTTTGAATTTCACACCTGCTTCTCTACATTCCCTAATTAGTGGATTAAATAAGCTACAAATTACTACAGCACTCAACTTTCCTCACTTGTCTAGAAGTAAACATTTGTTAGTACTTAATAAATAATCAACTATCCAGGCATGACTAAGGGTCAGCTCCCGGTGTTTTCTCCTGTCTACCTGATGAATCTGGGCATCTTGGGGCAATGCAGCAAATGCCTCATGTACACAGACAACCCTCTCCTCCTTCCACCCAACACTACAACCTGTGAGAGATGCACTTATATAGCCAAACTGGAAGCAAAGTTCTCTTCACCCAAGACTGGACTACACAGTCAAGAGGAGAAGGTAAACACTTGCACCACACCACACTCATCACATAGTCCCTCAAAACCTACACCACCAAAACACACACATAGCAACACAAAACACATACCTACATTCATGGCGGCTTTCAATAAATATCTACTCAAGCAACAGAGACCTCCAAAGCAGAAACATATGCAACCTCCACCCCCCAACACAACCTAAATGACACATAGCCCACAAACTCAGTGTGCCACTCAACCACAGCCCATAAGGCATAACAAAGTACCCAACAGTCTAGCATAAGTGACTCTATAGTCAGGCACACTGATGTTCCACTCACCAGGCTAAACAAGGAGATACTGTCAGCTGCCTGTCGGGTATCAGGATCTGCCACATAATGCATGCACTCAGGTCACTCCAGAACAAGTACAAATATGACTCTGTCATTGTCCATTTTGATGTGAATGACCTGAGATGTACCTCCCTGGACTACATGAAAAGAGACATGGAGGAGCTCTCTGATCTTGTAGCCCAGGCAGGTATGACCCTAGCCCTGAGTAGCATCCTGCCATCACCCAGAATGATACCACAGTACAAGAACAAAATGATTGACTTCAAGAATTGTCTAAGCTTCTGGTGTCATTCTAAGGGGATCCAGTATCTGTTTGCCTGGGATGACATGATCGACAGACCATGATGCTTTGCCAGAGATGGCCTGCACCTGTCGCACTTGGGATTCCAGATACTGGCTAAGGCTCTTGCCACTCCTATAGTGCCTTTTTTAGGCAAGGTTCAAATGACAAATTCACCACCGTAACAGGTACAAGCAAGCAAAATCTGAGGGTAATGCTACTCAGTGCTAGAAGTCTAAATCTCAAAATGCATTCACTCAAGGCACTCCTTAAAATGGAGAACATTGACATCTGTGCGGTGACAGAGACCTGGTTCAAGGCTCCAGAGAGCACCCCTGCATTAACAGGCTATAATTCATACCACACCTTTCAGCCACCTAACCTGGGCTGAAACACTAAATGTGGAGGCGTGTCCATATTCATTAAGGATATCCACACCTCCAGGCTAGTTGCTCAGCATAATGCATCCGAGATTATCCAGGTGCGACTAACTCTGGGCAAGACAGCAATCCAAATTGTAACTTGCTACAGATCCCCCATCATGCCCCAGGATTCCCACTCCTCATTTCTTGATACACTGGAAAATATTAGGGTACAAAACAGCAAAGATGTGGTAAAAATGCCCAAAATGTAACTAGTAATCCAAAATTAGGCACCGGAGACCAGCAGTTCCAACACACAAGTGATTTAATGTTCAAACACAGCAAAAGGAATACACATCCACAAATAACATAAACGCTGATAAAAACACTTCCCTTTACATTTTCGTCTCATAGAACTTCATCAGATACACAAAAACCTCATAGTTACCTAGTTAAATAACTTTTCCTGTTTGAATAGACCAATGAAATCAGTGATTCAATTAGTTACCATGATACAGAAAGAGTGGATTCTAAACTGCATGTGACCATACCTCTCAACTATGCTGAATTGCTCAGTTTTTACCGAGTTTTGGGGTCTAAATGAAGGGGTGCCACGATTCCCGAGTGGCACCCCTTCATTTCCGATTTTTTTCTATTTGTTTTTTAATTTTCGTGGCTTGTGCAGCTGACGTCATCACGTACACGATGACGTCAGCTCCTTCGGGGATTCCAGCCTGCGCGATGATGTCAGCACCCTGTACCAGCCTGTCGGAATTGAGCTAAAGGAGCTCATGCATTTCTGGCTGGCTGGCTGTTTCAAATGCGAGCAGGAACAGTTTGGGACTAGCTGCTGGCCTGCAGCAGCATGGAGAGCTTGTTTGGGACTGTTTTTCAAGTGTGAGCGAGCGGCCACGGAATGAAAGAACTTGCTTGGGATGGATTTTTCGGCAGATATGGTAAGTTTTTGTGTGTTCGAGACATATTATTTATTCAGAAATATAGTGTGATCTTACACACTGTTGGTTGCCTGTCAGGAAAGTGAATCTCAGTGAGATTATAGGATTTAAGATTTTCAATTGTAAAGACTTCCCTGTTTTTCTGGTAACAACACAGCTTCTCGCACACAGTACAAGTGAAATGATATAAGGCCACTAGTACAACTCTGCCTGAACCACAGTGATCCACGTCCTTGGTAGAACATACCAAAGTCTGGTATATTAACCTTTTTTACTTTTGGTACTATCTGTATTTCAAAGAACAACAAATGCTTGTAGTTCCGGACCTTTGCTGGAGGCACTATGGACAATAATGTAGATAAGTTTTAATTCTTTTGTTTCTGCCTATGGGGTGTCATTTGGGGAAGAAAGCATACTGTTTGGACATGTGGTGTTACCTGATTTTGGTAAATTCTTTTTTCAGGATAAAGGTGGGTCCCATACAAGGGCTTGGAGTTTGGTATTTGTCACCTGCTAAACTTAATGCATGTGTAAGTGATATTTGATACAAGTCTTTATCTTGCCTATATATACATAGATCTCTCTCTATATATAGATAGATTGATATAGATAAAGATGTAGATATAGACATGTAGGTTTATCCATGTTTGGCCCTGCTTGACTTGAGAGATTTATGCTTTTAAGTGCTTTTAAGGGCAGCAAGAAGTTTTAAGTGTGCCTGATATGAATCCGTGTCTGAGAAAAACAGTGACAAGACTGGTAAGAAATACACACCTCGTGTGGCACACAAACATTGTGGCTCAACACTCTAAGGTAGACCATTTGTAATATGCCATACCAGATGGATTGCATGATGGCATCATGCTGTAACAGAATGACTTACACCATGATTATACCATGTCTCAAGCAGACTGCCCTCTAAAACTATTGTGGCATGTAAACAGAAAGGCACTTTGGCTTATCACACTGCCTATCCATCTAAGACATTATTTTTTAGGGCTTCATTTACAAATTGCTTATTTGCCTGGCTAGTAACAGCAGTCTCAGTTCTTATATTTAATTACTGGCTAAAGAGAAATGGAAGTGCACAGCAAACAAGCTAGCATATGGATGTTAGATATATGCAATAGTGAGTACGTAATGTAGAGTATTTAAGTATGCAATGAATGTGAGACTGGAACACCTGATTGATTTATATTAACCTTTTGTGGAATTAGTTATTTTGGAAAAATTAATTTTGTTACGTAATTATGTATGCAAATTAGATGTTAATCAATGTACAGATTTGTACCTATTTTTCATGGGCTTTGTCCAGATTTTTGATGTTTCCAGTTTGAGAGGTATGCATGTGACAGTCTTACTAGTCTAGCACCATCTGATGGACAAATAAAAAAAACATGAAAATGTATATAAAATCAAGATTTCACTTAAATAAATAAACCAGGATAAAATAATATGAATATACATAAAAATGTAAAAAAATGTAAAACTTTCACAATTTTGCAAACCTGAGCTTGAGTACAGGTTTTATAGACACCATATCATTAAGTCCTGAATTGTTGCACGCATCCAGGACTAATTGCCAATATAGTTCCCTGTATTCGAGTCTGGTCTCCCATGGCCCACCCCTGGGGTCTATAGAGACCACCTCTATCACGAAAAATTGATACTCTGCTTTTGGACATGCCTGAAGATATTTGTACAGGGCGTTATCATTTTTCTTCCTTAAATCATAAAGGTGTTCATACATTCGTTGTTTTAACCTCCTTTCCGTCTTACCCACATAGAAGGAGTCACATGCCCCACACAAAACAATATATACCACACCTGTGGTATTACAATTTGCATACCCTCTAGTAGTTATATACTTGTTTCTACATTTTAAATATAACATGTCCCCAGTCCGTATGTACTTACATTGGGTACAACTTCCACATTTGTGTGTACCTTTTTTGTTACTAATGAGAGTTCCGAATTTGTTCTAATGGGAACCTCCTTCCAAAATATTTTTGATATTTCGTCCTTTTTTGTACACACATTTAAGTGGCCTGTCAAATATACAATTTAAATCTGATAAGGCTGCAAAGATTTTCCACTCCTTGTCTATAACTTATTTGACCAAATTTGTTTCACCATCATATGTGATAGTCAAAGCAGATTGATAAGATGCCCCTTCTATCTTCGTACCTAGCCTTGCATAATCAGAGGGGTGATTTTTACCCAAAATAGGGGCAAACCTAGGCTCTCTATCATCCACGACTTCTGTTAATGCATCATTCAAAAGTGTGGGAGGGTATCCTCTGGCTTTGAACATTTCTACTATAAAATCACATTCTCTTTTAAAATCCTGGTCATCAGATTTCATTCTGCTGGCCCGGACCAGTTGACCTTTTATTACCCCACTTTTTTAGTGTGGGGGGTGGGCACTCGCATAGTGAAGATAAGAAGACAAGTATATAACTACTAGAGGGTATGCAAATTGTAATACCACAGGTGTGGTATATATTGTTTTGTGTGGGGCATGTGACTCCTTCTATGTGGGTAAGATGAAAAGGAGGTTAAAACAAAGAATGTATGAACACCTTTATGATTTAAGGAAGAAAAAGGATAACGCTCTGTACAAACATCTTCAGGCATGTCCAAAAGCAGAGCATCAATTTTTCGTGATAGAGGTGGTCCCTAGAGACCCCAGGGGTGGGCCATGGGAGACCAGACTCGAATACAAGGAACTATATTGGCAATTAGTCCTGGATGCTTGAAACAATTCAGGACTTAATGATATGGTGTCTATAAAACCTATACTCAAGCTCAGGTCTGCAAAATTGTGAAAATTTTACATTTTTTTAATATTTTTATGTATATTCATGTTATTTTATCCTGATTTATTTATTTAAGTGAATTCTTGATTTTATATACATTTTCATGTGTTTTATTATTTGTCCACCAGATGGTGCTAGACTAGTAAGGCTGTCACATGCAGTTTAGAATCCACTCTTTCTGTATCTTGGTAACTAATTGAATCACTGATTTCATTGGTCTATTCAAACAGGAAAAGTTATTTAACTAGGTAACTATGAGGTTTTTGCCCATCTGATGAAGTTCTATGAGACGAAAACGTAAGGGGAAGTGTTTTTATCAGCGTTTATGTTATTTGTGGATGTGTGTTCCTTTGCTGTGTCTGAACATTAAATCACTTGTGTGTTGGAACTGCTGGTCTCTGGTGCCTAATTTTGGATTACTAATATTAGGGTACAACCCAACACCCTAATAATTGGCAATTTCAACTACACCACCATTAACTGGGAAAACTACTCATGTACCAACTCTTTTGCTCAACGTTTTCTGGAACTCATAAATTCCGACACCTTGGATCAACTTATCCGCAGCCCCACCAGGGGGAGCAATATCCTGAACCTGGTCATTACCAACATGGGTAACCAGAGTTCCACACCAGAGGTCAATTCCTTGTTGGTCAGGTCCGACCACAAGCTAATCAGCCTAGACATCCACATCCTGCCCCCACCCCCCATTAGGGAAACCACTGTAAAAAAACTTCTCCAAATCCACCTTCACGCTTCTTAAGACAGAAGTGGCAAACTTCATGACACCCATGCAGATGGACAATAGAGGTATGACTGCTGAATCCTACACAAATGGACTTTATAAGAACTTACATGAATGCATGGATCGTGCTATCCCTAACAGAACCAAGATGCTATCCTCCCAAAAAAGGAAGCCGATTTGGTGGTCCCCTGCCATAAAAAAACTCTACAAGAGAAGAAAGAAACAGTTGCAAAAAAGAGTAAAATCCCATGACTGGAAGAACTCCCTGGTCAGCCTCAGTAAGAAGCTGAGATCCCTCATAAAATCCTCCAAAGCTGGTCAGAAAACAAAATCACCACTGATTCTAAAGACAACCACAAAGCATTCTATAGCTATGTCAGGAATCTTAATGGCAACACTCAGATGCTCTGAGTTACAGCACAATGGCACTAAATATACAGAACCAACTGATATTGCCAACATTCTGGCAGATAGGTTCAGTGCTAACTTTACCCCCCACCCCCTAAAGGGCCCATCTCTATACCGGAAGAATGCCAAGTTCCTGTAATCACGGCTGCAGAGGTAAAAACCACACTCTCCAAAACCAAGAACACAGCATCCATAGGACCTGAAAACATCTCAGGCTGCACTCTACATGAATTACAGAATGAACTGGCACCCCATCTAAGCACAATGTTCAATCATAGCCTCACCTCAGGCTTTGTGCCCACTGAATGGCACACAGTGACGGTTATCCCACTCCACAAAGGGGGAGCCACCACGGACCCCAGGAACTACCGCCCCGTTAGCCTAATGAGCCTGGTCTGCAAGGCCATGGAACGTATCATCATGGAACTTATAAACAAAGACATTGGTAATCTCCAAACTTTGGACCCCACCCAGTTCATGTTTGTAAAAGGCAGATCATGTCTCCTAAACCTGATAGACTTCTTTGAAGCAGTCACCAAAGCCGTATATGAGAGTAAGGTGGTTCACACAGCCTATCTAGTTCTCACCAAGGCTTTTGACACCATCCCCCACTCTGGAATTATAGATAAACTCACTAAACTAGGTATAAATCCCTATGTCACAAAATGGGTTAGCAACTGGCTCACTGTCAGAACCCACACTGTGAAAGTGTAGCAGACTCCAAATCCGACTTCAGACAAGTGACAAGTGGAGTACCACAGGGTTCATTCCTGGGTCTTGTCCTGTTTTATATCTGATTTTCTGAAGTACAGGCTAACAGAGAAGGTCTTTGGCTAATGGAGTTCGCAGATGACTGCAAACTAGGAGCCATAATTGAAATTCCTAACGATGTGGACATCCTACAAAAGGGCCTCACTGAGACAGATGCCTGGTGTCAAAGCCATGGCTTCAAACTCAATGCCAAAAAGTGCATTGCCATCCCCTTTGGTAAAAACTCTCTACCCATGAGCTACCACATAGGTGGTAGTCTACTTAACAGCGAAATTGTGATGAGACCTTGAGACACAGGTGGACAGTAGTCTCTCCTTTGATAATCACATCGCCACAGTAGTCAGGAAATCCTTCTACGTGGCATACCTCATCACAAACGCTTTCTCATCCAGGAAAAAATAGGTCATTGTTCACCTCTACTTGTCACTCATTAGACCCATTATAGAGTACAATGCCCCTTTTGTTATGTACCTCACAAGACATCTACAACAACTGGAAAGTCCACAGAAATACCTCACAAAGAGGATTACTGGCCTCAAACAGATGCCTTATGCAGACCGTCTCAAAAAACTCCAGCTTTACTCCGTTGCATATCGCCTACTCAGAGGCAATCTCTGCCTAACAAACAAAGCTATGTCAAACCCAGAGCTGTTGGACATGCTTCACTTAAAGAAATCCCAATCCCTCAGAGCTACATGCTCTAGGGACCTAAACCTTGTCACCACAATGAACACATGCTGGAGGGATAGATTCCTGTCCCAGAGACTTCCCATACTCTGGAACAAACTACATATCTATATCAAACAAAGCTCCTCATTAGCACTCTTCAAGAAAAATCTTGATGATTGGATGGGAAATAGGAAATTCACCTCAGGGATCACCTCTGTGGTTCTGCTCGACAGGGGCACAGGAAAATAATTTTCTTGGGTGGCGAAAGCCAGGGTACCTTTTTGGCTAGGCTTGTATAGGCCCTAAGGCTGATAGCCTAGTACCTACCTATGAACCTATGAATACATTTACTTGTCTTCTCTCTGGTGCACAGTGAGTAATTATCTTTCACAAACAGTCTACTGTCTCCCACTTTTAGTAATTTGCCCTTCTGCCACAGTTTTGTCAGAATCAACTCCTTCTGCTAGTAGGATTACATCTTCCTGATGAAGTCCTTTGTACTAGTAGGACAAAAGCACTTAATGTTTCTCAATAAATTATTGTCTTGAAGAATTATATGTAGTCCTTTCAGAGCTTCCTGGAAGGTGTACTAGAGTTCAATGTTTTGGTTCTACCAGTACATTTTTCTTGGCAGTCTCTGTTTTTGCTTTTTAGTTCACATTTTGAGATCTGCCATCCCTGTGACATGCAGGATTGCATCTTTACTATTAAAAGTCTAGGTTCCTTTTTTATGGCCAGGTTTGAAGCATATAAACAATGTGCCCTTCCAATTAACAACAACTGCTGTGAATACCAGTCCAGTTTCTTATTTGTGCTTTCATAAAATTAATACAGTCTGCTCTTTCCAGCTTCTCTGGTACAGCAGAAAAGCTCTGGTTTTCCCTGTGTGCACTGTCCTCTAATTCTATTATTTTTTAAACATCTTTTCTTGAACAGTCTTATATTCAACCAGCATTTTCTTCATTTCGAACTCCGATTGTTACAGCTTTATCATCTCATCTGAATATCTGTTTAAAGCTTCTTCCATTTTATCCAGCCTTTTGTTATTTGAGTTTATATACTCCATTAGTGTTTCATTTAATTTAAGCAGCTCTGAGTACATTTGACTTATTTTTTCCTCTAGGTTGCTGGAAGTCATGTCTTGCACCAAAGATGGAGCTTGCACTGCTTTTTGATGAACAGCTGCAGAATTCTTTCCAGTCAGTGTTTTTTCCTCCCCTTTTATAGTTGATTTTCTTTCAGGTTCTCTGAATTTCTTTTTTGCTGGCAGACAGGCAGTGCATGTACTAGCCATTTAATGAAGTTTACCCCCCCCCCCCCAATTAGTTCCCTGGCTTTCTGTCTTTTGAGTTTCTGTTTTCACACTGGATGAGCTGAAATTAAGCCCTTACACAATGTTCAGCCATCTTGGATGTCCCCTGAAACAGATTTTATTTCTGATCATCTTGCAATATAATAAGGAATATATAAAAATAGGCAAATGAATAAAAAGGATAAATGAGAAAGCATGGAATGAAGAACGTGATTAGTAATACAGTTATGGACAGACCATATTAATATGAGAGCATTTTATAAAAATTGGTCAGAATGGTGGATGATATTTAAGGAAAAATATATAAAATGTTTTTTACGGTGATAATATGATATGAGAAAATTAGAGAAAGAAAAACATAAAAGAACATATAATGATGCATTGGAAGATTTAGAACATAATGCTAGAAAGTACTTTGACAAAGAAAAAGAATTATATGAAATAAATCAAGGAAAAATTGTTATATAAGCAGAAATATTTTTTACAAGGAAAAAGAGAAGTATTGAGTTTTTTAAGCAGATTAGTAAAGGAAGATGATAGTGTAATGTAAAAGGAGAAATAGAAAGAACTCAGGAAAAGATTATGAGTAGTGTAGTGCAATATGTACAAGGAATGCTTAAAGAAAAAAGAAGGTAGTGAAAAAAAATACGGAAAGTAAAAAAGTTAACAGGAAAAGAGAATATAAATCGGAAAAGGATATTTCTTTTAATGAGCTAGATAAAGTATTAGGACAAGTAAACATAGACTCGGCTGCAGGCCCAGATAGAATAAGGCATGAAATTTATAAGGAATTAAGGGATTGGAAAAAATATATAATTTTAAAGACTTTGAATGAGTGGTTAAGTGAAGGCTTTATTTATAAAGAATTATGTAGTGGAATACTTAAATTCACATGGAAGAAGGAAGATAGAAGAGAATTAAAGAACTGGTGGCCAACAGTACTGAATAGCAATGATTATAAGATCTAAATGAAAATAATACAAGAGATTTGAAACTAAAATGGAAAATATTATGGAAAATATCATATAGTATAAAGGGGAAGGGTTGTCAAGAATTATTAATGATAGTAAGAGAAATAGTGGATTATATGACCAGAAAAGAAGAAGTGAAAATCATGATAGGAGACCTTAATAGGACATTTGACAAAATTGGATATGAAATCTTATGGGTAGTAAAGAAAGAATATAAGTGAGAAAGTTAGGAAATTAGATATGTCAGTGTGGGTCTATGTTAGAATATTGAGTTTTCAGAAACTCAAAACTGATATGGTCGAGTTTTTGAAATCTCGAACTTACAAAAACAAAACAAAACACAAAAATCTACTCTTTTTTCCATTTTTGCAGCCCCTTCAAATTATTTATACCAACTTAGAGATTGCATTATAGTGGGGAAAAGTGTAAGTTTCCTGATCCTGTCTATATCGTGAGCTCCATTCATAAGCTTTGAGTTTTCAAAAACTTGATGATATGGTTTTGAGTTTGTGAAAACTTGATCATCTGATAGGGAACCATCAGTATACAGTAGTAATAAAGTAAAAATACTTGTAAATGGCTGGATAAGCCAAGAGGTACATACGAAGAGTAGTGTAAGACAGGGATGTCCAATGAGCTGTACACTCTTTGCATTAGTTATGAATGTGATACTATATGAAATAAATTACCAAATGAAAGAGGCGGGGTATATAACAAGTGAAGGGTTGGGGATAACATATGCAGATGACATAATAATAATTGCAAAAACAATTTGGGATAAAAGAAGAAATAATTTGCACAAATAAGTGCCTAGAGATGATAGGGATGGCTTTAAATAAAGAGAAAAGTAAAGGTTTAGGTAATGTAGTAAAGCTCAGGGGTATATATTTTACAATTAATGAAAAATTAAATTTCTGTGTTAGATATAAAATTTGGGAATAAAGATGTAAGTAGAATTCAGTGGGAAAAACAATAGAAGAAATAAAGAAGGCATGTCTTTTCTGGAGAACATATAAATTATTCAAAAAAGGCTTATTTGATGAATTCAGTACTGATGGAAAAATAACATACTTGGCAAGTGTATTTATGTTACAACAATATTTGAAAAGGAATTATTGCAGATAATATATTCATTTATATGGGGTTGTAGTTCAAACCCAGTAAAAAGAGTTTTGTATGTAAATAAAGAAGAAGGAGGTTTAGGATTAATTAACCCAGTGGTATACACTGATTCATTAAATTTGTACAAAGTGTTAAAGTAGATAAATGAAAAAAATTGAGAGATTAGTAGTAAAATTGTATAAATCTGAGTATGATACATTTTGGGGTATGCAAAAAAGAGTAAAAGAGAAAGAAAGTGTATAAATGAAAAAAATAAAATGTTACCAAGAAAAACTATTTTCGTGAAAAATAAAAATTTCTGATATAAAAAAAGAAAGGTAAGGTATATGAATGTAATTATAAAATATTAATATGTAAAACCATGGGAAAAGCTAACAGATGAAAAAAAAAATAAAGATATAAAATTAAGAAATAAATGGTGTAATCAGAAAGTAGAATGTCAAGATTTTTTGTAGAGACTGGTAATAGATAAATTGCCCATAAAAGAATATTCCATATAAAAAGAAAAGTGATAAAATATATTTACATTGTTAAGGAGAAGAAACTGCAGAACATATGTTTTTGAAAGGTAAAAGAGTAAAAATGTTATTGGGGAAAACTATGTAAGGAAGATTTTTGAAGATAAAAAAGAAGATATAAAAGAAGATATAGAAGAAATTGTGGTCTAGTATCAACCAACTACTCCATCCAGGGCAATCCACTACTCCAAACCCTCAAAACACTGAATACAAAACACCAATGAATATAGCTAATGCTTTTATTACCTTTTTTACTGATGCTATACAAACACTAGCTAGTCAACTATCACCTAATAACTTCACTCTACCTTCCAATGAATCAACCTCACCCCCTACTTTTCACTTTCAACCCATCCTTACATCCTATATTCTAACCCTTCTACAGAAACTGAAACCATGCTCCCCCTCAGCAGACCAACTACCTGCTGAATTCCTACAACAATCCACCAAAGCTATTGCCTATCCTATTTCTATCCTGATCAATAGAACTATTACTGAAAGTTATATCCCCAGTTTATGGGATATTTCCCATATAATCCCCCTCCACAAAGGAGGACAATCCATTGAACTCTCCAATTACTGCCCCATTGCCCTCCTCTCACCTCTGGCAAAGATCATGGAAAAATGCATTCACAGACAATTACTCAACAATCTAACACAAAATAACTTACTAACCAACTGTCAACATGGTTTCAGACCATCACATAGCACTACTACTGCCCTTCTTTTCTTCACAGATTGTATCAACAAAAACCGCAATCTAAACAAACTCTCTTCAGCCCTATTTATTGACCTGTGTAAAGCTTTTGACGTGGTAAATCACGAAATTCTCATCATAATACTGAAATCCCTGGCACTTGATACATCCTCCATAAAATGGTTCCAGTCCTACCTTGATAAAAAACAACAGGCCGTACTTTGGCACAAGTCTCTCTCTACTCACCTGCCCGTCAACCTGGGTGTCCCTCAAGGGTCCATCCTTGGACCTCTACTTTTTTCCATATTCATCAATGACCTTCACCTTGCCATCCCCCAAGCTACATACATACAATATGCGGACGACTCTACACTGATATGCTCAGCCCCCTCCTCTCCGGAACTTCTCTATCTTACCCAACAAGTATTTAACACAGTTGAGCAATGGTTCACACATAGATGCCTTCTCCTAAACTACAAAAAAGACTAAACTCCTCCTTTTCTCTCCTACTAAGAAGTCCCCCCAATGGATTTCTCAGTTAACTCTACCAATAAAACTATTATATCCCCTGAACCAACCACCAAACTATTAGGTGTCACCATTGACAATAATCTGAACTTTGACATCCATATTAACAGCACTATAAAAACTGTCAACAAAGAGCTAGGCTCTCTCTATAGGATAAAATCCTTTCTCCTACCTTCAGCTCGAATCACAATAGCACACACTCATCTAATATCTTCTCTTCTTTATGCCGCACCTATTTTTACTAACCTATCTAAAAATAATCTTAGCAAATTGGAAATGTCCTACAATAACATTGCAAGATTTGCAACAGGCAACCCATTTAGAACCCATCACTGCCTTAATTTAAAGCAGCTAGGATGGCTCAAACTTCAAAATCTAATTAAATTCCATCAACTAACTATAGCCCACAACACTCTTTACAAACCTTCCAAAATGCCTATTCTTTCCACACTAATCACTCCCTATAAAAACCTGGAATCCTTAAGGTCTTCTCAGAAACTTCTAGTACATACCACTAAAACAAACAACAAAGCTGGTGACTCCCTTTTTTCTAATATAGTTGGAAAAGCCTGGAATCTCCTCCCAAATGAACTCTCTGCACTTCCCTCACTATCCTGTTTCAAAAACAAATTGAAAGTGCTCCTCAAAACTCACTGGTTATGCCCATGCTCTAAACCTGACTGGTCTATATGTGTCTCTAAATACTTTTCTCTTCCTACCCCATCTACTCAGTTACAGCAACTCCTCCTTATTAAACTATTTTACTAACTATCTCTAGCATACCTTGATTGTATCAGCATTCCTTTGTTATGCCTGTATTCTGCACTGTAAATATTACTGTGATAACCTGTAATAGGTTTTATTTGTCTCATGTTTCGTTAGTTGTTATTGTGTTAATTTTATTGTCCTACCTAGGAGCTTATCTCCCCGGGCCTGTACTGAAAATGGACATGTATCCAGTTAGACTAGCCCGGTCAACAAATATAAAATAAAAATAAAAAATAAATAAAATAAATAAGTGGATAAAATAAAATATATATTATTAAATATGGATATTTTCAGAATAGAAGTAAAGAATATGTTAAACAAATAGATAAAAAAATTATTTTTATGTTATATGGGTTATATGGAATGAAAGAATAGATGAAATTATGTTTAATGGCAAAAAGATTTTAGCAACAATATTAAATAAAATTGGATGATGGTTATAGAAAAAGGAGTGGAGGTCTAGTCGGGATGAAAATTTAACAAGATTGTAAAGGAAATTATAATGTGTGTAACAAATTTGTATATTTATATAGTTTTACATGTAAATATTTGTAAATAAGTAAATATTTTGTAAATAAGAATTATTTTTATATATAAATAAAGCACCCCTACTCTCTTCACAAGCGGGGATGAAATTCAGTGTTTCACTTCTTTTTTTCCATTCTGTCCAGCATTCCATCATACTGTGGTGATGTGGAGAAGCATGGAGATCTAATAAAAATTAGCAGCAAAGAAGAGAAAAGTATGGACAAGTATGATATTTGGCACAATATGATGACACCTCTGGGTACTTCACAAAAAGGTAAGAGCTTTTATACATTTATTTATTTGCCATTTGTTAACCAGGTTGGTCTGGCTGGGCAGGTGCCCTTTTTTAGAAGAGACCCGAGGAGAAAAGCTCCTAATAGTTAAGAATTTTTACAAAGTATTTACACATACAACTGAGGAGAAAAGCTCCATTACAGCAAAGAAGTTGTTACAAAAACAATAAAGTAGTTACATATACAATCAGTACAGCATTTAAACATACAAATCAAGAGGAGGTAAATGCAGCAGTAATAGATTAAATTTCTACAATGTATGAAGAGGAGAAAATTAAACATATAAATATACTATTGTGTGTCTTACAAGCACATGATGCAGATTGAAAAAATACATTTGTATGGGAAATTACTAATCTATGCTTAGGTATAGTGAGGTGCATGGGTGTCAGAGAGAGTGATCCAGGCATGAAGTGAAAGGAAGAAGAGGGGTATAGAAAGAAAGGGGAGGGAGATATTGGAGGTAGGAGTATCGAGTGAAGATTGGAGTATAGTGGAAGGAAAGGGTCACAGAGCAGGAGAGTCTAGTAATGCAAAAAGGAATATGCATCAGTAAGAAACAGTGGCAGAAGGAGGGGAAAGAACCAGAGTAGACAGGGATAGAGAAAAGAAGGGGGCAGAGTAGGGGGGGGGGAGGAGGAGGAGGAGGCAGAGTTGGCAGGGTTCATATTTGAATCTAGTCAATGTACGAAAAGTTTTTGGGACAGTATGAGCTGAAAAGGAACTGCAGTTCATGGAACATACATGTTTTTCAAGTATTTAATAGGGAAACAAAAAAGAAAATATTTATTCATTTTTGAACTGAAATTAAAAAAGACACACAGAATATTTAAAGACTCTGTGTAAAGAAGTGATGGACATTACACAGATATATGATAGCAGGGGTTTATAGAAAGGGGTTTGTGAGTGTAATGTATTAAAAATGGAAAATTATAGAATTATGCATATTCCAATCAAGATAAATGCAAAGGTACAGTAAAATTTTGCGGACAAAATTTTTTTTTTTTGGAAAATGTGATCATTTAATTAATAATTATGACAAAAGCAAATGTTAAATTTGTGGCAAATTTGGTCACAGTGCTAAAAGATGTGAATTGAAATGTTTTAAATGAGAAAAAACAGGTAATTTATGGATGGACTGTAATGAAAGTATAGAGGAAAATAAGGAAGGGGAAGGTAGAGAATGAGAGATTGAGTAAGACATAGAACAAAAAGAAGAAATGGAACCAGAGCAAGAAAAGGTGCAAGGCAAACAGATAATGATAGAAAATAGTAAATGAAATTACAAAAGAAACAAAAGCAGATGAAAGAATGTCAGAAACAAGTGAAGTAAAAGAGATAAATTGGAGAGTATTGAAATGAAGGAAAAATTCCATTGATAAAAGATAGGGAAAAAATCACAGGTTTAGGTAAAAACAGAATAAAAAAGGGAAATGAAAGTCATATGAGAATAAAGACTATAAGAATAAAAAATAAATGAACTGAGAATATTATCAATAAATGTTAACAGTATAAAGAATATAACATGTAGAATAGGGATATTAGAATGGTGTGCAGAAGTAGACATTGATGTGATTATTTTAGAAGATATAAGAATACTATCAGAAGAGAGATTACAAACATAAAGCTTATGGGGTGGTGAGATTATTTGCAATACAGGGATAGAAACATGCTCAGATTTAACAGTATTATGTAAACCATCAGTAAATGGTTTGGATTTTACATTAGTTGTAATGGGAAGAATAATGACTGTAGATTTGATATGGAAAGTTCATGTTTACAGAATTATAGCAATGTATGCATATGTGACAAAGGAAGAGAGAATATGTTTAAAATATTAGATTATATAAGTGTAAATATGGATTTGATATAAGTAGGTGATTTTAATTGTGATTTAAGAAAGCAAAAAGGAGAGTGGGATGTAAAAGTAATTGTAGAAGTTATGAAAAGTGGGAAACTATATAATCTGGAATAACAAACAATGGACATATAGAAGAACTAATTTAATGACAGAAATAGAGTTCTTTATTATTTCTGAAAGTTTAAAAATAGTACAAGAAAGGACAAAATGTACAGGATTTTTTGAATATTTAGCAATTTGGATAGGAATTCAATAAAAAAGGTTATATAAAAATATGTAACGTTATTAAGAGAATAAATGGGAAAGAATTAGATAAGGAAGGGAATACAGGTGATTAGACAGTAATGGAAAGCTCGTGTGGGAATTTGAGAATTCTATATGACCTGGATGTCATGGTAGATAAGTTACTAAGATAAATATAAAAATTAATTTGGAATGGCAAAGCTTAAAAATAAAAAGAGGGAAAATATGAAGATGTAAGTAGACATGCTTTGATAGTTGATAAGTAACAAGAAAGAATTTTTAATGGAGAGAGAAAGAAACATATGAAATGAAGTAAGAAGAGATTAAAACGTATTTAAACAAAGTTATTTTTGCAAGGAAAAAAGGAAGTAACACTTTATTTGAACAGTATATTAAAACAGAATAAAATGATAAGAGAGTTAAAAAACAGAAAAGGAGAAAAGGCAGAAGTCAATAGTAGATAAATGTAGTAAAACAGCATATAGAAGAAACATTTAAAGAAATGAATTAAAGAAGACAAAAGTGGAATGTTAAAAATTTGACAGAACAAGATAAGAAATTAGGAAACGAGCATAATGATGGATGAATTGAATAATGTAATAATGGTAACTCTAGAATCAACAACTGAACCAAATGGGATAGAACATCGTATGTAGACATGTTAGATTGTCAGAAGAAAGATTTTGAACAAGTGTTATATTAATGGTTGGAAGAAGGCTTTGGACAAGAAGAAATATGTACTGGAGCTATGAAATATATATGGAAAAAAGGTAAAAAGATGACAAAAACTGGAGGCCTATAGTCCTTAATAATTCAGATTATAAGATTATGAAAATAATAGAAATAAGATTTAGAGAATAAATTAAATAAAGTATTAGAGAATACAGTGTGTGGAAAGAAAGGAAAGGAAATTCAAAAAGTATTAATGATAGTAAGAGAAACTGTACATGACATCATATATAAGAAAGCAGATGCAAAATTATGGTAGGTGACTTCAATAAAGCATTTGATAAGATATAACATGAAATTTTATGGGATTTAATGAAAAAATGTAATTTAAGTGAAATGATTCAAAAGATTTTTGAGGCAGCATGTAAGCATAAAAAGTAGAAGTGTTAGTGAATGGATAGTTAAGTCAGGAAATAGACATAAAGAGTGGTATAAGAGAAGGATGTCCTGTGAGTAATATTTTATTTGCATTTGTTATGAACACAGTGGCTAGTAAATTAAATATGTCATTGAATGTAACAGAATATAGGACTTCAGAAGGAATTAGAATACCAGTTATGTTCACATATGCAGATGGCATAGTATTAGTAACAAAGAATAAACAATGGATGGAGGGAGTTATAAAAATACTTTATAGAGTTGAAAGTCATAGGTATGAGTATAAACAGAGATAAGAGCAGAGGATTAAGAGAAGAAGGCAAGATAGAGAATATTCAATTTAATATGAAGGAAATAACACTATTAGGTATAACATTTAGAAATGAAATGGTAAAAATAAAGCAATGGGAAGATACAATAAAGACTGAGGAATATGTGTTTCTTTTGGATAACTTATAAGCTGTCATATAAAAAAGGTATATTTAATGACTTCTATTTTACTAGGAAGAATAGCATGTTTAGTAAATGGGTTCTGGTATTTAGATCATAAGACATTTCCCCATGGGCTAACAACTCTGAAAGCATAAGCTCACATCATCACTTTACCATAGAGTGGTATAGTTGAAAAGGAAACTTGCTGTGGCATTAAACATTGTGCAGCACCATCGCTATGACCCTAAATGGCTACCTGGCTATATTCTAACAAAAGAGACAGCCTCACTAGAAGTGTAACATTGCAGTCACTGCTGTGTTTTTCAAAATTCTCACTTTAGCAGATATATTAAAAAATAAGATTTTGGTTATGGGAAAAAGGGTGGGGGCCACAAAGTGAATGTATAAGTAAAGATGAAAATGTAAATAGTAAATGATGGAAAGCTGACTGTAGAAGAATGCAAATAATTGTAAATAGTGTAAAATATGTGAATAATGTAAAGAATGTAAGCAATCTGTTTAATAAAAGACCCCGTCTCTTTGGAATTGCTAGATGACACGGAAGGACTGTTACCATGGATCCAGGAATCCAAGATGGAGGATAATATAGCAACCGTGAGAGAAGCAGAAGAAAGCTTGATGGAAGGAGAAAGAAATTAAGATGTGGTAACAGGGTTGGAGGTCAGACGTTCGGATACTTCAATTTTTGTTGGATTTATTGAGGCATGATGAGCTGAACAATCATAAAGAGGTAAATTGGAGTGATATGCTAGAACAGGTACTACAGGAGGAAACACTGGAGATAGTGATCATGGAGTTGTACATGAGGAGAGGATTTTTTAGCCATTTGAGAAAAAAACTTGAGTGTTTACCCAGCTGATGAAGAAACCAATTGTAAGGGTATACACCTGCAACAGAATGGCTTAATAAGGAGGAAGGACATATACAGAAATAGTAAGGAAAAGAAGAAATGATTGAAATGCCGAGAGAGAAAATAAGACGTCAAAAAGTTGCCAAATTTTAACAAAGAAGGCATGTAGTGGTAAGGATTAAAAATAAAATAAAGGCACTGATTGCATTAACAAATATAACATTATGGACTGTATAATTTTGGCATCGGGATTCGAAATTAAAGAAGTAAGAGCAATGACTCATTTGGGTGCAGAGAATTTCTGTGGTAGCTACATGGAAGGACTATTTACTTAAATGTTTAGGAATAAAATTGAATAAATAATTCAATTTGGAACTTCAGATGTAAATGAAAATGATTTTTTGGTCTATATGTATAAAGTGCATGATATTTAAAAAAAAAGTATTTGATGAAATAGATAGGCTGAGGGTATGAGGTTTGGGTAACAATGAATGCAAATAATGGCAAAATTCAGCGTATTTCAAATACAATTATTGTAAATGGGAAGTGGGGAATTGTTCTTTATTGGGGAAAATCCAAGACTTTTTTTTTTTTTCTTTTTTGGGGATGAAAGTAATTTAGTACAAGATTGTAAGGAAAAAAAGAATATGTGCTTAGTGTACAACAGGGGACATGTTGCTAGAAATTGTAAATCAGTATACAGAAAATTTGAGGGACCTGGACAATTTTGGCTTGATTACCCTTTATTGGAAAAAGGAAAGCGTCAAAGAAGAAGAACATTCAAATAAATGCCTTTCAGAGAAAAATACTGTTAAAGAAAACAGGTAAGAAGGAACTGCTGTGGGAGAGGGAGATGTGAATGACAAAACAGAAAATAATTAAAGGAAGGATTAAATAAAGAAGATATAACATTTCAGGAAAATGCTTTTCAGATGCAAGACAAAAATATGCATTTTTAAGCAGTGGATGAGATAAGGAAGACTTTGAGACTTGAGAAGAACAAGAACAACCAGATGGGAAATGAATAAGAGCAAGACTTGGGATAAAGAAAAGAAAAATAATTGGAGCAAGAAGATTACAGAAAAGGAAAAGGACGGTATAAGAATTGTAATGCTGGATATAAATAGTATTACAATAATATAAGAAGACTTTTAGGGTTGAATGGTGTGAAAAATTAAAGAAACATTCATTTTTTCTGTTTACTAGATACTGGATGCAATGGAGAAGAAAATAGAAAGAGAAGTGAGGCAATACGGGGAAGAAAGTTAATATGGGACAAAAGATGTAGAAAAGGAAAGAGGTAAAGCAGGGCTGTCCAGTGAATATGCATTTATTCCACCAAATATGGGCTTATTAGCTTTAATAATGAATGCAGTAATTCAAACATGTCTGTGAGAGAGAACAAGCAAAATGGGTGATTGAAAAAGGTCTTGTGATACCATTATTTTTGTCATATGCATAGGATTTGACCCTTATAGCAATAAATAAGGGATGGATAATTGAGGCAGTAATAAGAATAGAAAAAAATTTAAAGAGAACTGGATTGCAGTTAAATAAGATGGAGTGTAAAGGATTTTAAGAAATAAAAAATAAGAGGAATATATTTTACAAAAAATGAAATAATGTTATTGGGAATGAAATTTAGAGAATATAGAAGCACACTAGATCAATGGAGAGAGATAATGCAATAAATAAAATATTATTGATTTGTTAGGGAAGCTTTTATTTATCATTCCAAAAAATGGACATGTTGAATACATATGTTTTAGGAAAGTTAGCATACTTGAAGGGAGTATACAGGCTCCCAACCTGAATAGAAAGAGCTATTGGAAACATCCTTTAGTTCTGTTTGGGCTTCAAGATCAAATCGCATAAGAGAAGGGCTAATGTATAATAAAAGAAAGAAGAAGGTGGTTTAAATCTGAAAAATTCTGTAGTGCAGATATCCCCCGTGATTCATGAAGCCTGCGCCAGGTGCAGGCATAGTGTCGGCGATCTAACACCAAATATGGCCGCCGAGTGATTCAGGTACAAGCTGTTTCCACATGCACTACCTGTGTACGCCACGCCTGCACAGCTCCTGGTGCATGTATGCTAATCACCCCAGGCGCAGCAGCGTAGCATGCAAATGAAGGTATACAGCGATTCAGGAAGTGGTGCAGGTGTAGTGTAAGCATGCAGAAATGTAAACAGAAAAAAACAGTTTACATTTTTCAAACATAAAATCGAAGCCATGACAGCGGACCAAACTCACGTATTATACTGTTAATATATGCCAGTGGCTAAATATATAGCCATTGGCATAAAACAACATGCACAAAATATGAAAAAGAACATTTAATATTATGCTCACACTAACGCAAAGTTAAAGCGCAGGGCATCGGTGCACAAAGGGGATGGCAAGGAATATACAAAAATATTGAATAAAACTGCAATGAAGCACATATCATAATTTCCCCATAATAGTCAATGGCAGGCATGCTACACCATACTCATGGCCAAGGGTTGCTAAGGGGCAGTGACAGTGTTATGCGCAGTAGCTAGGAATTAGTAGGCAATGCCATGCAAATGAGAGGAGTAATACTGAATCGCAGATTTCCTGCTGGTGTAAGGATGCACAAAACAGTGTAGCATTATAACACTGAGGTGAGCCCTTGAGATAAAAATGACATCAAGAGAGGGGTGCGTCGCCATTGCTGTAAGCACATTGGAGCATTGCTAAACTGGTCTGTCCCTAACTAGGCAAAGTTGCAAGATAGGGGTGTGTCGAATTGTTCATAGCTATGCTTAGTGGAGAGTACACAAGTTAACCAAGTATGCATGCGAACGGAGATGAAAACGTGAGTAAACCTGGTAAACGGGTATGCGTGTCGCGCATTGCAGCTGAAACAGGAAGGATATAGAAAGGAAATAAGGAAATGCTGCAGCAGTGAAATTGGACTACACATGGCTAATTAACACCTAGGAGCCTACAGTGGGCCATTGACAACAGCAAACAAGGCTGCAAGCAGCTACCTGCAGAACAGGGAAGGGGAGGGACTGTTCTGCAAAGGAAACAGCAAAGTGTCAAAGCAGAACAAAAGCGATATGCAGTATATCAGCTACAAGGCACAATTTGCCATGACTGGGTAGGGAATGTACAAAACATGAAAGACGGCAGGTGTATGCATGCCTGAAATTGGGAGGGGATCCAGGTCTAAAAGTGATTTAAAGGGCAACAGAGTAATCAAGGCAGGCAAGTAGATCTCCACAGTAGAAGCCCCACACTTGCAGTACACATTGCAAAACCCATAATTAAGACATGCAGCAGCTGAAATAGTTCATACACACCCACATACATCAGCAGCATCTATAGCACAATACTATAAAGTGTGAAAGGACCTCATGCACGTGTGTATTCCCATGCACTCTGCACCAGTGGTGTATACAGACAGGGAACTTTTATTATGTTCATGTTAGGGGCTGCCATAGCTTTGATCCATCAGCATGTGTTGGAGACTGAAGGTGGTGTTGAGGATGATGCACATGACCACCGCAGGCACCAGAGGAGGAGGAGAGTGTTCAGACCCAGGCTAACCTACCGGGGGCAACATGAACTGGAAATAGTAGAGTGTTGCAATGTGGACAGGGACACCCTACAGCATCTTGTGGAGCTGTGCCAGCCACGACTCACAGCCAGAACAAACAGAGGGGAACCCATCCCAGTGGATACGAAGGTATGTGTAAGCCTGAGAATACTAGCTACAGGTACCTTTCAAAGACCAACTGGGGATATCATGGGGATCTCACAGGCATCAGCATCCAGGGTACTACATCAGTTCCTGGATGCCATGTTACCACATGCCAATGAGTACATATACTACCCCCAAATGCAGGGGGAGTTGGCCAGCAATATACGTCTCTTCCACCATGTGGCAGAATACCTGGAAGTACTGGGTGCAATAGACTGCACGCACATACACATCAAGTCAACACCTGGTGAGCGGGGAAGGCGTTACATAAACTGCAAGGGATACCCCTCCATCAACTGCCAGGTCGTGTGCAATGCCCAGGGGATTATCATGGATGTGTGTGCTGGCAGCCCTGGAAGCTATCACGACTCCCACATCTGGCATGCCTCACAGCTGTATCGGTTATTTGCCAGGGGGGACATCCCAAATGGCCACCTGGTGGGGGATGCTGGCTATGCACTGGAACCGTGGATGATGACTCCCATCAGAAATGCACACACACCCATGTAGGAGTGCCATAATGAGGCACACGCACAAACCAGAATCTTCATAGAGTGTGTGTTTGGGATGCTTAAATCATGGTTCTGTTGCTTGGACATATCTGGTGGAGCCTTGCAGTACTCTCCAGGCACATGTGCCCACATCTTCATAGTGTGTGCCATGCTACACAATATGGTCCTGCGGGAACAGCTGCAGCAAGGAAAGAATGGTGAAGGCCCTGACAGCCCACCACCATTATCAAGGGCCCCACAGGCACAGAGGTACTCAGACCATGAACACCCTGAGCCAGCCCCAGTAGGCAGACAGAGGCGTGCCCAGTATGCCCATGCCTTGGCAAAGAGGGAACATATAGCACACACACTGACAGTGTAGGCACCTAGGGACTGACACCCTTCTCCACCTGCACACACAGTAAAAATGGATGGCACACACACAAGACTACCTGTACATTGTCATGTATAGGCAGTCTACTGTGTGCATCCAACATAGGCAGCCCTCAACTATTGCACACACAACAGCCAGTGGCATAAGGTAAGTCAACACCTGAACAGTAAACTAAGCTATCAGCATATGCAGATACTGTATGTATTGATTCATAGGTAGGTACTGGGCCAACTGCCAGAGGCCATTCATAAGCCCAGCCAAAATGTATCAGTGTTTGCCACTCCATTGAGTCATTAACCATCCCTCTGTGGAGCAGAGGCAATGGCGGGATCCCTGGGGTGCATCTACCATTCCCCATCCACCCTTCAAGGTTTCTCTTGCAGAGTGTTAGTGAGGGGCTCTGTAAAATGTAGATAGGGATGTTGTTGCAAAGTATGGGTAGTGTCTGTGACAGGAAGCTGTCCCTCCAACATCTTCCGGTTATTGTTGTGGCAAGGTCAGCTCACTACAGTGTGTGGCTGACTGTGACATGGATTCCCATAGGTGGAGCATATCCATCAAGCCAGAGTTCGACATGGCTGTGTTGGTCAGTGGAGATAATCTCTGGGTGAATGAGATACCACTGAGTAAAGCGGGAGTGTATCCAGTCTGGCCTCATAGGCCATATGTTGGATTACATCCCACATGGATTATTATACCCTATGATGGGTCTGATAAGTGATGAGTAAAGGGGCACTATAACACCAGTATGTCTAGATGGAATCTTTTAGTAGTCAGATGGCCTACATAGAAGGATGTCCTAACTACTGTGGAGTTATGATTGTCACAGGGGAGATCACTGTCTACCTTAGTCCCCAGATACCCCATTACCTCATCTGTATTAAAGAGGCCGACGCCCATGTGTTAATATGTGGGTGCCAATTCCACTATGAAATGACCATGCAGTTAGTGGCACTTGGCTGGAGGCTGTGTCAGTGGCACCCTGTGACGTTCTGTGTGAGGCCCCCTGAGGGATTTCCGTGTCAGCTGGATTATTAGTCATGGCTCCCAGTTTGCAGTCATTGCCAAACATGTTATGCCGTAGTCCACCTGTGTTTGCCTGTACATCTGAGATGTATATGCCAAACAGTAGGGCTCCCAGGACTGAGTCCTGTGGGACACCAGTTGTGACTGTTCAAGAGTTGTACCTGGAGACTGCTAGTTGTACCATGTGGGTTGTGTGTGTAAGCCTGTTGGCAACCCAACCTGTGATGTATGGGTGAATGTACAGGCTGGTGTGTTTATCAATAATACCTGAGTGGGGCATGGTGTCAAAAGCCTTGATGAGGTCCATGTAGTATGTGTGAACCACCTCCCCTGTCATCTAACGTCTTGGTGACTGTATGTAAGACGTAAAACAGGTTCAGTAGGCATGAACTGCAGTCAACCAAGCTGACCTGGGTTGGGTCACATGTCCGACAGTTACCAATGTCATTGTTAATGAGTGCCATGAGGATGCAAACCATACCATTGCAGACCTGGCTAGTCAAGCTTATGGGGTGGTAGTTACCATGGTCAGTTGTGATTTCCCCGTGATGGAGTGGAATAACCATTGTCACGCGCCATTGTATGGGCATGTAGCCTGTGGAGAGGCTGAGGTAGGAATGCATAATTAGGTGGGGGGCAGGTTGTCATGTACAGTTTGCAAGATGCAGTCTGGGTCAACATCTGCCTCCATTGATGTTGTGTTCTGCTGTTAGAGAGGGCCATTTCCACCTGTGTGTCTCTGATGGTTGGGATACTGTACCTTACGGGTAGTGTGGTGGGCTCTTTAGGGGGTTAAGTATGCACTACATGTATCTGCAAGGATGTTGGCGATATCAGTAGGGTCAGCATATTTTGTGCTATATTTCACTGGCACAGTGCAAATCTGTGTGTCACCACGTAGATCCTTGACATAGCCAAAGAAGGCTTTGTGGTTATCTTTCAAATCCATGCGTATTCTCCTGCTGATGTTAGCCTCGGATGATATCATGAGGGACCTACGTATCATACTAATAATGGTCACGGATGTCAGCCCTTCGTGGCATTTGCTGTGTGTCTGGAACACTGTCCTACGTCTGTAGTATAGCCTGTTTATTGCAGAGGTCCACCAGACCAGTGTCCTTGTGTAGGAGGAATGAGTCTTTGTTTACCAGTGATGGCACAATCCATACATCTGTGTAGGCGCCTATAGACTGCATTTTTAAATCTGTCTGTATCTGGAGCAGTGTTTCCCCTTAGCGTGGGGGCTGTGAAACTCCCCACCCCTGTCACTAGTAGAGTAAATGTAGCTGTAGGAAAGGTATACACTGTGGTATCTGTGGGTGGGGGAGATGCTAGGGTGTGGAAACAGTGAATAGTTCATGGTCAGATCTAACCAGTGACCGGTAAACCTCCACTGTGGTGCACCTGTTGCTCATGTTGGTGATGACCACATCTAGTAGCTTCCACCCCACGTTAGGGAGGTTACCACCTGATACAGGGCATATGAGGTGATACATTCCAGGAAGCACTGGTCCCGGAAGTGAGTACCAGAGTACGTGTCCCAGTTAATTGTATGGTAGTTGACAATGACCAATGCCAGGATGTGTGTTAGGACTGTTGTGTTCTCCACTTTCCCCAGGTAGGTAGAGTGGAGGTCCTGGGTCATGGAGGGTGATCCATAGCAGGCCACATTCAACACTGTTGTTGTGGCTGATGTTAGCTGCACATGGATGATCACAGAGGTATCATGCTGTCCCACTAACCTGGAGGTGTAGGTATCCCTGATGAATATGGATACAGCTCCTCCATGTCTGTCAGTCCATGTTCCGTGGCTGAAATGTGTGGTATGGGTTGTAGTCTGCTAGTGCTGGCATGCTATCAGGTGCCTTAAGATAGATTGCAGTTAATGCACAGATGTTAATGTTGTCCATCCTGAGGAGTGCTGTGAGTGCATGCATGTTGTGATCACAACCCCTGGTGTTGAGTAGCATAAACCACATTGAATCTGCTATTGTGCTGTTTACGGAGCTGGTATTCACCTTCGGGACTCTCCTAAATAAGTCACCATGGGGGCGCCAATAGCCTTCGCCAGTATTCCAAAGTGTAAGGCAGACACATAGGCCGGTATGGTATCATTGCATGCATATTCCCCATCTGTGCTTGATTGTCATCTCCCCTGTAGGTAACCTAGTGGTAAGCAATAGAAAGCCTTAGCCTTATACAAGTCTTCTAGCTTCCAAGATAGGCATTTGGAGTGACTAAGTATCAGTGTTCTGTATGTCCGTGCTGTACTCAACTGTTCCCTGACTACATGGTGAGTTCTCACTGTATATTGTGATCTGAAGGCCTGTTTATTCGCATATTATGGCTGTGATGGCCTGCATGTTAGAGGTGCACAGATAGCTTACTATCTATCTGCCCAAGGGCAATTAGAAGCATAACAACAGTGTGTTGGCCTTCCCCGCACCATTGATGAAGTAACTGAGCCTCTGTCAAACATAGCCAATGAAGCAATTCCATGCAGAGTTGCAGGAAGCTGTGGAAGACTGGAGTTGTGGAGGGTGATAGGGGCACTTACTGATCTAAAGGGGCATGTTAATATGGCAATTCAACACCATTCAATTCCCCCAACAGGTCTTGCAGCTATCAAACTGGACAGGCTCACCCACCCCCTGGCTGTATGGTTCTGGGAAACATGATCCCAGGGGTGTATAGTCTGTTACCCATTCACACAACAAGGCTTCCCTTGAAGTGTGTCAGTGAGGGGCTATGCCTAATGTAGTTAGGAATGTAATGTATTGTCTCACAGTACATTTGTTATATGTTATATGTTGTTATGTCATGAGTACGTGAAGCTCAGTGAGTTAGGGGGCTACCACCCTTTGCTTAGCCTAGCTTACACATAGAAAGCATCTAAATAGGAAATAGGTGGAAGCAATGTTAATGACAACAGTGTAATGGTTACAGCATCCGCATAGTATCTGTGCAGTCGAGGTTACAATCCCGATAAAGGCAGGGATGTTTATCATGTGCAAAAGTATATCTTAACCACAGCTTGCAGATATAGGTAGTAATCATCTGTATAATAAACATTCGAATCACCCATAAACCCATGTGTGCAGGAGAATACAGTCAACAGAGAATGTAATGTCATAACAGCACATAGTGAGATGTGATGTCACTGACAGGTATACATCCGGAGTAGTTTGCGGATGTGGCCGTGTTTGCGCGCACAGGTTATATGTCACAACGTTTGTTTATCTGTGTTTAACTGCTGCTATAATGTCACACAAACAGTCTTAAGCATGCTTACAACTGGGTAAATGAGCCTTACTCTGCATTAAAAACATTTGTAAAGCATCCCAGGTGTCAAACCCTGGTCCATGCACACTATAGGCATGGAAAGTACCACTAAGCCATCCGAGGTGTACACACCTTTCATGCTCCTGAGACTACACCTTATACCATATGCATTTCACTGTAATGATCACAAATGGGGCAGTGGCCTTGTGAACATCTGTGCGATCTCAGAGTGAGAATATTAAAGTAGGGGGGGGTGTGGGGAGCACAGATTTTATTTTGTTTTTAACGCACTTTAACGAGAGCGCTTTTCAGTGAAAAGCGCTTTCGTCAAAGTGTGTTTGGTGATAATGGAAGTCCAGAAAAGTCCTAGATCCATATATATATATATATATATATATATATATATATATATATAAGTCCTAGATCCATATATATATATATATATATATATATCTATTATACATTTACAGCAATAGCCATATATATAAGCATCTATGAACACACTTCGTGACACAGAACCACTCCAAAGGAATTGGAATGTACACAAAACACATGCAGCTCTGGTATCATAACAATTAATATTAACCTAAGTCACCATAGAAGGGGTGGTTGTTGTGTATGTGAAGATTGGGGTGGGGGAGGAATGATGGGTAATGCATTCATGCCTCAAGGAGGGCATGGGTCGGATGTCCAATAAATTAACTGGAGGGGCAAAAATGGAGCATGGGGACAATATAAAAAGGACACAAAGCAAGAACCATACTCATTCATAATACACCCTGTCATGTCACATTGCAAAACCTACTTTCACAAACATATGAACATTAACATGTATCAGACAAATGTACACCAACTGATTGTCACATATGTTGCCAGGAGTAAGGAATGCCTGTAGTACAATGTATATTCTCAACACCATAACATTTGTGCATATCTCAGATGCCATAATGGTAAGGTCAGTGAGTGTGGGTTGAGTGTCCTTGGTTCAAGATCTGCAAGGGCTGTTAGGTTATTTTGAGGGCCAGAATAAGGGCTTTTGGATGCAGGTGGATTAAAGCACTCTTAAGCGGTTGTAAGCGGGTTTCCACGTGTTTGCGCGATGGTAAGCGGTGCTGCTACATGGTAAACAGAGAAGTGCTTCACACTTCTGACCTTTGCTTAACGTCACACAGACCATGGGCAAACCTGCTCACAACCGCGTGTTTGCACGATGGTAAGCGGTGCTGCTACACGGTAAACAGAGAAGCGCTTCACACTTCTGACCTTTGCTTAACGTTGCGCAGACCATGGGCAAACCTGCTCACAACCGCATAAATGTGCATTATTCACACTTTCACTACCAGTGCCTACTCTGAGAGGTAAAATAATAACACCTTCCAGGAGTAGAACCCACACCCATGTACTCCATCCTCCAATTAACCTAACATTAAGATACCTGGGATGTACCTATCCCAGATGTGTATGCAGACAGGTTAAAACACAAAAGGGAGGAATGTGTTGAAATAGGACAACCCGCCATGTACCCAATTATAGGCGTACACTCATATATATATATATATATATATATATATATATAGAGAGAGAGAGAGAGAGAGACAGATACATAGAGACATGTCGATATATACAGGTCTACATATATATGTAGATTTATAGATAGGTTAGAAACATCTGCACATCAATGGAGGTACAGATAAACATATGCAATAATGCATATATCTATATACATACACACACACACACACACACCCACATACATATATATATATATATATATATATATATATATATATATACATACATACATACATGTCTGTAGACAGCATCCGAAGTGGTCACATCTGAGTATAAAATGGACCATAGCAATCAGACATTCGGACCCCTTTCCCCAAACAATATGAACATAACATAGGAAGAGTATATGCCAATACAGTATTACAAATATGTTCTATGGACACAGTCACCAACATAACTGCATTGACTGCAAATATCCATGTCAGAATTACACAGACAGCTTTCATTTTGAAAATCTTTATTACATTCCAATGTATTGCCAAAAGGATTCAAGGACTAACAGTACCTGCATGCTCTACAGAAAGCATTTACTAGTGCCTTAATGAATCAGCCTGTATTTACCATAGTATTAATCCACTAAGGGATAGGTGTTCACATAGGGAAAGAACACCCGCACACATATAGATGTTGTATAAAAGGGGTTCCAATACACCTGCACGTGCTATGTACACCCCCCAACATCTACCCCACACCCAAAATAATTACATCAATACATACTGTCATACCATAACCTATTATCCAACTGCTGTGCAACATCTGCTAAAACCTTAACATACCTGGACACAGACACACTAACATGGCCCTATGTGAAATAGATGCCATTATACAATTGAGCAGCTGCTGATGTAACAGGGTTTGTATGAACTAATCCCGTTTTACAGGGTTAAAAGGTCTGTACACCAGGAAGTTTTACCGAGTACTGATTATAAGCACAGTATGATACATAGTAACACCAAACTAAATATGTCTGGTAAGCACACTGTAAACCCTCTAACATTATATGCATAGCTATACAGCCTTGAGCTGGTCAAACAACCTGGCCAGACTGACACATATGCAGAAGTATTAGGTACAGAAAAACCCTGCACAAGTAGCAATGTTCAGAAATATAACAGCAGTACTCACATTTAGACCAGCTCCTCCAGGCATTACACACAATATATTACTGTTCATCTCAATACAGCTGTTGCAATGGATTCCAAAAAGACCTCCACACTGTCTTCATCACAAGTAAGGCAAAGGGACAATGCCCAAGTGGAGTACTCAATTATACTCCACTGTAGCCATGGTATTGGCTGAGGCAGTAGCAGCGCAGCTGATGTGCGTGTAATTAGCTACTTAGAAACACCAATTGGCCATTGGGATAGCACATGTTACTGATCTGTAACTATAAAAGGTTGCTTTGTCACACATTCAAGCCATCTGTATCTACCTGTAGGACAGTACAAAAAACAGAAATAAGAAATGAAAATGGGAAGTACACTACTTAACGCCTTCGATTAATAAGACGGTATGTATAACATGTAGTATGTTTGTGTATGTAGTATCTGTACTGTAAGAATTACAGTGTAATTAACGCATGTAGTGGAAATAGCTAGCTTGTAGCGATGTATTGTTGAGCAGTAGTAATGCTTGTAGTATTCTATGTGTGTACTGCTGTAGGTCACATGGCACACTCAACATACACCACAAGGGATGCTATGGGCTTGGAACCCACCATTTTGCTTTCAGTCACTGTCAGTGTCAGGAGTGGTCCAACAAGTATGTGCTATAACAGGGGATAGTATATGTTGTTATATTGTAACAGTCGACATATGTATGGGTGTATAAGTAAGATGAACATGTGAAAGGTGGCCTTACTGTGCAAATATGGCGGGCATTGTGGGATATTGTGCCAATAACTGTGTAATGTACAGGTGTCTTGGCAGATCTGTATTCTATTCTACATAGCAGTTCTGATATGTTATGCAAACAGTAGTTATAACTATTGGCAATTACAATACTCAATGACAGGATACACAGCATTAGCAATCATCTGACAGGTTAGCACCATGATAGCAAAGATAATTGGAAGAGCCAGGTAACTATCCATGCACATAACACATGTAATATCCACCTCACTACTATCGTTTGCAAGCAATAACAGCTCTGCATGTGTACATGTTATGCAAATGTGTAGAGACCCTTGCTACAGGGCTGGGCCAAATGGCTATGTGCACACCTACATAGAGTGGATATTGAGAGTACAGACACACTGGTTGAACTACCAGGTTTGCGTAGGCCAACCTAACAACTGCCTGCACATACTGTATTGTAGGGTGGTGCACAGCACTGGTAATGAAACAGGTTGCACATCATCTTTAACTCCAGTGTAACATCTGCAGTAGGAGTGTAAGATGTAGGAGACAGCTGCCCATGTGTAATAGCCGCATCATAGGTGATGGCTCACATTATCTGATTATATCCTGATCATGTTGATAGTGGCATCAGAGCCTATTGATACATGACTCTGTTTAGGGAGTGGGTGTCTGTGCCCAGCAGAGTTCATGGTCCTGGTGGATATGTGAATATATACCCAGAGAAGGAAACAGACCTATAGATGCATGCATCATCTGTAATCAACTAACAGGATGTGATGTGCTCCTCAGAGGAGGTTTGCTGCCAAGGGTAGCTACACTGTTTCCGTAATAGCCAGTGTTGTCATGTCCATAACACAAATAATTACATGTGAGCATCACTGTCTATAACATCTTCATAGGCAATACGTAAACTAAAGACAGTACTTGGTACTTGTAGTACTGACTGCTCATACAGGCATGTCCACTAGTTAGCTACTGGTGTCTCCTAATGTGAGCTTTGTGTATGTGGCCATTCTGGGGGAATGTAATCTCTATGCCATGTACACTGCCAGACCCACCTAACACCAGGCCCCACACATTACCTGGGATGCAGCTACAGGGGTAAGCTGGATGGCAGCCCAGTCTACAGCCATGACTGGACTGAACAGTCATGAGGTGTAGGTTAACACATGCAGCTCATCAACACAACCAACACATACCCTTACCAGAACACAGTAAGGACACCCACACACACTACCGGTAATCACACAAATTCACAGATACATCTAAGTATCTGTCTGAACAAGTGACCCCCCCAGGCAGGAAGAGACAGACACCGATATACACAAACTGTATGACATAGTATGCATAATTGTGGCACACCTCCGAACACGTGACCAGAAACATGCCCAACAGTACTCATTTGTGAGTCCAAACCCTAGCACTATGTTACACGCCGACCTATACGAGAGCATAGATACTGTCAGCTGCCTGTCTGACATGATTAGCCACATACTCATACACACAGACCACCTATTGATATATACACATGGCTCTGGCATATTCCATGTTGTTGTGCAGGACCTGTGATGCAGTAGCCTGGACAGCATGGAAACACATGTAGGAACTGTCAGGTCTTGTAGGCCATGCAGGTATGTCCCAAGGCCTAGGTAGCATTCTGCCACAGGCCAGAATGATACTGCAGTACAGGGGCAAATGGACTGTATTCCGCAGTTGTGTAGTGTAGTGGTGCATGTTGCAGGGTATCCAGTATCTGTCATCCTGAGATAATATGGTTGACAGACCATGATGCTTTGCCAGACATGGCCTGCCCCAGTCACCCCTGGGAATCTGGATACAGCCTAGGGCTCATACTCCTCCTATAGTGTCTTAATCATGCACGGTTCAGGTGAGGGTCCACTGCTGCTACAGGGACAACCAAACAATACACTGCGGGTCTCGCTACACAACAATATATGTCAGAAACACTATACGGACACACATATGCCAATCCCTAACATGGAGAACATATCTGTGCAGTGGCTGAGACATGTTTCAATGCCCCAGAGAGCACACCTGCATGACCATGTAATAACACATATCTCACCTTTTGCCCATTATCCTTTATTGAAACACATGGGCCAGGCCATAGGTGTCTCCATATTCCTGAAGGATATGTACATCTCCATGCTAATTGCACTTGCATAACATCAGATGCATTATGCTGAGCAACAAACTTTGTGCCACAGTGGAATTCAAAAAGCACCTTGAGGCACATCACCCACCAGGCCGTGGACTTCCCAACTGTCATAATGTGCTGTAATGGGGAAGAATAGGTCTGAGACAGAACCATACTATTGGCTACTCTCAGCTATTCCACTAAGAACTGTGAAGACTCCTCATGTACCAACACCTGTGCTCAATGCATGTTGGATTCCATCTACCCCACTGATCTGGATCACAATGGTCACACAAACAGGGCTAACAGTATGCTACACATAGTTAGTCTACAATGCCAATGTTATGTTCCCTAATAGCAGAGTGGTGAGTGCCACGGCACCCATGCAGATGGACAATGCATGTGCAAATGCTGAATACTACACAAATGAAACCTAAGCAGTCACATATGTGCAGTGATTGTGCCATTGAAACAGAACCAGGAGTCAACCCAACACAAACAAGTAGGCAAACTGGTGGTACCATGCTTTAAACTGTACCACAGAAGGTAGTAACTGTTGCAAGAGTGAACACACATGAGTGTAGGTGATCCCTGTTCAGCCTCAATAAGATGCAGATACACCATATGAAGCCATGCAAAGCTACTATGAAACCGATCAGCCACATATTATGAGAACAAGCATAGAGCATTCTATAGCTGTGTCATTAATCATAATGGCAACGACAAGACCGGCCATGCTGCACAGCACTATGGCATGGGAAGTACTGCACCTACAGAAATAGCACCCGCCCATCCTGATAGGGCCTTGGAGAACCTAAACCCACTCCCACCCCTACCCCCAACAGGTATTCTTAGTAATATATCCATGTACACTACAGGGCCCCTGTACTAACGACTATGCAGGTACAGGCTGCACTCTCTAATGCCATACATACAGCTTTCATGAGACCTGTCAACATCCCAGGGTGTATCCTACACAAATGTAAGAACATTCAGCTATCCACATACTCATCATGTTCAATCATAGCTCCATGTCAGGCTGTGTACAGACTGAAAGGTGCACAGCAACAGTTATCACACCCCACAAAGGGGGAGACACCATTGATAATGGGACATAGTGCACAACTACCCTGCTGAGTCTGGTCTGTACGGCCATGAACCGTGGTCTGTGTAATTGATGTACTCGGTACAGATGTAGATGACAGTAGGGTTGATTCACACTGCATATCATGACCTTGCCAGGTCGTATGACACCATCACCCATACTGTGTTCCAGCTACACTCAGTAAACTAGGTTCATAGGTTCATAGGTTTGTAGGTAGGTACTAGGCTATCGGACCAAGGGCCTACATAAGCCTAGCCAACAAGGTTCCCTGCCTTACGCCACCCAAGAAAGTTATTTTCCTGTGCCACTGTCGAGCAGAGACACAAAAGTGATCTCTGGGGTGTATTTCCTATTTCCCATCCACTCATCAAGATTATTCTCGAAGAGTGCTAATGAAGAACTTTGCTTGACATAGATGGGTAACCTGTTCCAGAGTATGGGAAGTCTCTGGGATAGGAATCTATCCCTCCAGCATGTCCTGTTTATTACGGTGACAAGGTTTAGGTCCCTAGTGTGTGTAGTTCGGAGGGATTGGGATTTCTTTAGGTGTAGCATGTCCAACAGCTCAGGGCTTGACATAGCTTTATATGTTAGGCAATGATCACCTCGGAGTAGGCGATATGCTACGGAGTAAAGCTGGAGTTTTTTGAGGCGGTCAGTGTAGGGAATTTGTTTGAGACCAGTAATCCTCTTTGTGCGGTACTTCTGTGGCATTTCCAGCTGCTGCAGATGTCTTGTGAGGTACATTCCAAAAGGGGAGTTGTACTCTATAATGGGTCTAATGAGTGTCGAGTAGAGGAGAACAATGACCTATTTTTACCAGGATGGGAACCCTTTTATGATGAGGTGTGCCACGTAGAAGGACTTCCTGACTACTGTGGCGATGCGACTATCAAAGGAGAGACTACTGTCCACTTGGGTCCCGAGGTCTCTTATCAAACATTCGGTGTTAAGTAGATTGCTGCCTATGCGGTACTTCATGGGTACATAGTTTTTACCAAAGGGGATGACACTGCACTTTTTGGCATTGAGCTTGAGGCCATGGCTCTGACACCAGGCATCTGTCTCAGAGAGGCCCTTCTGTAGGAAGTCCACATCATTTGGGGACTTCACTATAGCCCCTAGTTTGCAGTCATCTGCAAACTTTGTTAGCAAGAGGCCTTCTGTGTTAGCCTGTACTTCAGAGAAGTAGATGCCAAACAGGAGAGGTCCCAGGATGGAACCCTGTGGTACTCCACTTGTCACTGCTTTGAGGTCAGATTTGGAGTCTGCAACTATTACAGTGTGGGTTCTGCCAGTGAGCCAGTTGGCAACCCATCTTGTGACATAGGGATGTATACCTAGTTTTGTGAGTTTAGCTATGATTCCAGAATGGGGGATGGTGTCGAAAGCCTTGGCGAGGTCAAGATAGGCTGTGTGAACCACCTTACCCTCATCTACGGCTTTGGTGACTTCCTCAAAGAAGTCGATCAGGTTCAGGAGGCATAATCTGCCTTTCACAAACCCGAACTGGGTGGGGTCCAGAGTTTGGAGGTTACCAATGTCTTTGTTTATGAGTTCATGATGATACATTCCATGGCCTTGCAGACCAGGCTCATCAGGCTAATAGGCCGATAGTTTCTGGGATCAGTGGTGGCTCCCCCTTTGTGGAGTGGGATAACTGTTGCTGTGCTCCATTCAGTGGGCACAAAGCCTGATGCGAGGCTATTATTGAACATGGTGCTTAAGTGGAGAGCCAGTTCATTCTGAAGTTCATGTACAACGCAGCCTGGGATGTTGTCTGGTCCCATGGATGCTGTGTTTTCAGCTTTAGAGAGTGCAGCTTTAACCTGCGTAGTTGTGATTACAGGGACTCTGCATTCTCCCTGTATAGATATGGGCCCTTTATGTGGTAATGGGGTGTAAAGTTAGCCCTGAATCTATCTGCCAGGATGTTGGTAATATCAGTTGGTTCTGTAATTTCCATGCCTTTGTGCTGCAACTCAGAGCAGATCTGTGTGTTGCCATCGAGATTCTTGACATAGCTATAGAATGCTTTGTGGTTGTTCTTAGAATCAGTGGTGATTTTGTTTTCGTAGGTAGCTTTGGAGGATCTTATAAGGGATCTCAGCGTCTTACTGAGGCTGACCAGGGAGCTCTTTCACTCATGGGATTCTACTCTCTTTTGCAACAGTTAATTCCTTCTCTTGTACAATTTGTTTATGGCAGGGGATCACCAGACTGGCTTCCTTTTTTGGAGGATAGCGTCTTGGTTCTGTTTGGGCTAGCACGATCCATGCACTTGTGTAAGTGCTTATAGAGTGCATTTGTGTAGGATTCAGCAGTTGTAACTGTATTGTCCATCTGCATGAGTGTCATGAAGTTCACCACTTCTGTCTTAAGAAGCATGAAGCTGGCTTTGGAGAAATTCTTTACCATGGTTTCCTTAATGGGGGGTGGGGGCGGGATGTGGATATCAAGGGTGATTAGCTTATCGTTGGATCGGACCAACGAGGAGTTGACTTCAAGTGTGGAACACCGGTCACTCATTTTGGTAATGAATAGGTGTAGGATATTGTTATCCCTGGTGGGGGTGTGGATAAGTTGATCTAGGGCATTGGAGTTTGTGAATTCCAGAAAGCGTTGAGCTAAGGAGTTGGTTTCCCAGTTAATGGTGAGGTAGTTGAAGTCGCCCATTATTAGGGTGTTTGGTTGAACCCTAATAACTTCCAGTACATCAAGAAAAGAGGAGTGGGAATCCTGGGGCATGGTGGGGATCTGTAGCAAGCTACAATTTGGATTGCAGTTTTGCCCAGAGTTAGTTGCACTTGGATAACCTTGGATGCATTATGCTGAGCAACTAGCCTGGAGGTGTGGATATCCTTAATGAATATGGACACACCTCCACCTTTGGTGTTTCGGTCCAGGTTACATGGCTGAAATGTGTGGTATGAGTTATAGCCTGGTGGTGCAGGGGTGCTCTCTGGAGCCTTGAACCAGGTCTCAGTCACTGCACAGATATCAATGTTCTCCATTTTAAGGAGTGCCTCGAGTGAGTGCATTTTGAGATTGAGACTTCTAGCATCGAGTGGCATTACCCTCACTTATTGCTTGCCTATTCCTGTTACAGTGGTGAATTTGTTATTTGAACCTTGCCTAAAAAAGGCACTATAGGGGTAGCAAGAGCCTTAGCCAGTATCCGGAATCCCAGGGATGACAGGTGCAGGCCATCTGTGGCAGAGCATTGTGATCTGTCAACCATGTCATTCCAAGCAGACAGATACTGGATCCCCTTAGAATGACACCAGAAGCTTAGCCAATTGTTGAAGTCAATCATTTTGTCCTTGTACTGTGGTATCATTCGGGGCAATAGCAGAATGCTACTCAGGGCTAGGGCCATACCTACCTGGGCTACAAGATTGGAGAGCTCTTCCATGTCTCTTTTCATGTAGTCCAGGGAGGTATGTCTCAGGTCATTCACACCAACATGGACAATGACAGAGTCATATTTGTACTTGTTGTGGGGTGACCTGAGTGCGTGCAGATCCTGGCATCCGACAGGCAGCTGACAGTAACCTTCTCCTTATTTAGCCTGGTGAGTGGGACATCAGTGTGCCTGACTATAGAGTCACCTATGACTCGTGTGTTGTATATGTTGTTTTGCCTTATTGGCTGTGGTTGAGTGGCACACTGAATCTGTGGGCTATGTGTCATTTGGGTTGTGTTGGGGGATGGAGGTTGCTTGCATTTCTGCTTTGGAGGTCTCTGTTGTTTAGACAGGTTATTATTGAGAGCCTTCGTGAATGGTTTTGTGTTACTATGTTTTTATTTTGGTGGTGTAGATTTAGTGAGAGTATGTGATGAGTGTGGTGTGGTGCAAATGTTTACCTTCCCATCATGACTGTCAAGTTCAGTCTTGGTTGGAGAGAGCTTTACCTCCAGTCTGGCTAGATAAGTGCATCTCTCCCAGGTTGTAGTGTTGGGTGTTAGGAGGAGAGGGTTGTCTGTGTACATGAGGCAATTTCTACATTGCCTCAAGATGGCCAGATTCATCAGATAGACAGGAGAGAACACTGGGAGCTGACCCTTGGACATGCCTGAATACAAAACTATTTTACTCTAGATAAGTGAGGAAAGTGAGTACAAGAGCTGTTTTTCTCTAAGCAAGTGTGAAATGTAAGTACAAAAACTGTTTTCCTCTAGGTAATGGGGAAGACTGAGTGTTATAGTAATTAGTAGCTTATTTAGTGCTTACAAGTTCTGAACAAGTGCTGAGCATGAATAAGCAAAATTAAGTGCTAAAACTAAAAATCTGTATCTGCACTAGACGAGTTACAGGACAGAAACAAGTGCAAATGCAGGCTTTCAAATCAGAAAGTTGCGAGAGATGGAAGAGATTGCCCAAATGGCCAATAACTACAATTTCTGGGCCAGAACCACTCCTTATGTGGTAGACAGGTTACTTAGTGCTTACCACTCCCACTGATAAGCTAGAAGGCTTCCCTCCAACACAGAAAGGCTTGGGGGGCTCAGAAGCTTACATATAGTCCTGGATACAGCAAATCTGTATTTGGAACACTAGTTACAGGAAAGGTAGGGAATAGGCTTACATTTATATTGATTTTTTACAGAAAAGTAGCATAAACAGTAGTAAAAAAAATTCACATGCAGTGCAAGCTAGCACACGAGTATGTAGCAATATAAGACCATACACAGTTTAAAAAACGCAATTAAATTAAAAAGGACTAAAAGCAAGTGCAGAAAGAGTTTATTAGGTAGAATGTGGTCTAGAGATGGGACTGGGGGAGTGTCCCAGATCAAATCTACAGTGGACCGGGCAACTGCAAAAGCCACCAAATTTAAACTACAAACCAAAAATAGGGAGGGCGGGTGGGACAAAACAGTTTCAACAGAGATCTAAGCAACAACAAACAGTACAAACTCTAAAACCAATACAATATACCCAGCTGTGTATATTTGCAGATCAGTCTGTCAGAACAGGGAGACAACAGTTTCAACAGAGATCCAAGCAACAATTAACAAACTCTATATCCTAAGTATACTAAGCTCTGTATATTTTCAGATTGTCTGGAAGGCAGTCTGTCAGAACACAGGTTCCAGCAACTAATACACCTATGTCACAGGAGTGTTTGGCAACTGGACTGCTGTCAGAACCCACACTACAGAGGGTGTCCGACAAATACATGCACATCAAACCAGTGCCAACTACAGTAATACAGGGGTCATTCCTGGTACGCCCCCTCTTTGGTATCTATACCACATACACTAACACAGAAGGCATCAGCCTATTGATGTCTGCAAATGACTATGAACTAGGAGCAATAGTCACCTCATTGTGTGCTGCGTTCAACATACAGAAGGGCCTTAGTGTGTCAGATGTGTGGTGTGTGATGTATGGCCACAGTCTGACAGCTAAGTATTGCATTGTCATCCCCTATGTTACAAACCCTGTACCCATTAACTACCACCTAGGCAGCGGTCAACATAATGGCAACTGTGTGTATGAGATGCAGATGGACAGTACTTCCCTTTGATAGTTACATCACCACAAAAGACAGGTAGCCGTATGTGGCACCCCTAATCATGACAGGGTGCCATCCAGGAATAAAGAGAACTGCTTAGCCATACTCAACTCCCATGTGGCCCATAATAGATCACATATATCCTTTAAGGGTTAATGCCCATGTTTACATGGCCTACACTGGCCTTCACAATCCCTAGCTGCATTATGTAGCATGCAGCCTACCCTGAATCAAGCCATGTCCAACTCACAGGTGTTGGACATGCTACACTTAACACATCCTGATCCCAAATAAACACATATGTCATGAACATCCACCTGTCTAGTACAAGGATCACAACATGCCTGACAGATCCCTGTCCCATACACTTAACATAGTCTTGCCATACTATGCATCCCTGTCCAGCGAAGCTGCACATCGCCCCTCTCTGTGACATGGTGTGATGACCGCATGCCAAACATACCAGTAACCATGTGTATCTGTTCTGTGGCACTGCTTGAACTGGCCACTGACTATTACCTGCCCATTGCCTACAGCTAGGTAACCTGTCTGCCTAGGCTCATAAATGGCCCAGGGCGTATAGCCTACCACATCACTATGACCATGCATGCCATAGTTGATACCCAACCCTGCGAATACCATCAGGCTAGCTATTGTCCCATGTGTTACACATGCGCAACACAGGCAATACATGGCAGGATGCTACACAGCTGTACAGTGCCATGTAGATGTATATGGCAAAACACATACATGCTTGCAAGTCTGCAGGATCACAGGTCATGTCCCTAACAGCTATGTATGACTATATATGTGGCATATACACAGCATTAAGGTGGATTGCATTAATGTGAACACATCTAGGCATGTGCTGATAGGTAAGGACACCACAACAGGCAAACAGACATGCTCACATCAAGACAACATCCACATGGTGTATGAGCAATGTCATCACATGACACACACATATATGGCCAGTAGGTGTCAAATGCGTGTGACTTATACACGTCAGTGGTGTTAGTGTCATATAGCTTTACAAAGACGTATTTGTAAACTTAATAAATGTGATACACATGTATGCTCAGCTGTACTTCTGTACTTCTCTGTGAGTTACTGTGACCTGTCTCCATTGTTATGTCTTCCAGGTATGCCCTGTAACCGCCTGCCGCCATACAGCTGCTTGGAGGATGAGGTCCTCATCCCATACCTCCTCGACAACTACACGGTGCTCTTTAGCCATGTACCACAGGAAGCACAGCAGTGGGATGCCCTGTGGGAGGAACTCTGCAGGAGGGTAAATGATGTTGGTGGTCACAATCACACCTATCAGCAAGTACGCTGACACTGCACTGACCAGATTAGATGGGCGAAACAGCATGCCAATGCAGTCACCAGGGAACAAGGTGCAACAGGTGGGGGGCCAACTCACCCAGCCCCCACTCACACCTACCGAGGAGCAACTGGCCAACCTGGGGACAGCTGCAGGCCTCCATCCACAAGCATTAGCTGTTATTGTGGAGGTGGGTGTCTCTCAACCACCGAGCCTGGAGTTGCCTGGTAAGTCACTACTGCACATAAAATGCAACCATATATCACATAGTTACACGTGTTACTGTACAATATGTAATGTAAGATCATATGCAAGGCATGCCACATACTATAGTCTGCTACTCTATGTATGCACAGGTGTGCATACTCCATAGGATAGTGTATTGTACTGGCTTATGTGCTAACATAGACATTGCACCCTGTAGCTACCACACAGGTGTGGATAATATTACTGCTGTGACACCCCTGTTTAGGTACCTCTGGCATTTTGCAGTGACAGCAGCCTGTGTCAGGTGAGATTGTTATTATTTACCAGGCTTGATACTGCACGGAACATATTAATTGCATGTTATCTGCCATAACACACGTACACATGATGAATGGTGGTCCTGGTAATGGACACTGGTCAGACCTGCAATGTATCACACTGTTTACCTATGTGAAACAATTGTAGACTGTTTGAAACACCTACACTAAACCGTCCAAACTGTCATTGCCAGATGTGTGGACAACAGTGAATACAATGGTGGAGGTGTGTTCCACTGTAGGGACAGGTACTACATATCAGCATTACACATGTTGGGAATACAAACAGTACTGTACAGAGAGCATATGTGTGCACACACACTTAATATGTTGGAGCTGGAGTATGGCCGGCCCACAGGATACACCCCTGTGGAGTATACCCTTGCTATGAATGTCACACACTGTAATGTGCTATCAGACATGTCCATGACATGTAGTGGGCTGTCTGCAATACTGGTCAAGTATCCCGCGAAACAAGTCTCGCATCCCATATACACCACCCTTTGTCTGCATAACCCTGTCCTCAGTGGAGCATATGACATCTATGGGTGTATGTCATATGGGATAACACTAACATATGAAAGACGATGGCCATCACAACCATTGGACTGCACATGTGTACACATGGCCATGGAGGATGGCCAGAGACATGAAGCAAAGCACACAGTAGAAGTGATGTACATGTATCTACACCCTGTTGTACATTGGCTCGACACAATACAACTATGGCCTTTGTGTAATGGTGCTACTGCAGATGTGAAACACTAAACAGCTGACAGGCCTTTGCACAGCTTGTGTAGGCATAACATGAAACGACCACATAACATGTCCTGAACATCTGGAGTGTGTCACGACATGGAAGCATACACCTGCACAGTATCCAAATACATACATGTGTTGCACAACATACACATATATCCACATCCAGCCACAGATACAGTAGATTCACCTTGCTGGTGTCAGACATCACTGTCATGCCTGCTCTTCATGTGTGTGAGGTACACAGATGGCATGTGGGACATAGAGAACTTGTACATTAGCCATGTGTGGGCATAGTTGGCAGGTATTAGTAATATGGTTGCAGATGTGCAGGGGTGTCATCCTTATACCCTACTGTGACCTGTGTCACACATTCAACATTAGGGTTTATTGTGTATACACCTTGGCGACGCTGGTCACATTCCACATTAGATATGTAATGTATGTGAACATAGTCATTGCTATGAACCGGGCCAGTAGCTCACACTGTATAGCAATTGTTCATAGGTTCATAGGTTCATACTAGGCTATCTGCCCTAGGGCATTTATAAGCCTAGCCAGAATGTGTTTGGCTTTCGCCACCCATTTTAAATTTATTTTGCTATGCCCTTTTTCGAGGTTAGTATACTATGCCTCTATCTAACAGTGACACAGAAGTGATACCCGGGGTAAACCTACGATCTCCCATCCACTCATCAAGATTCCTCTTGAAGAGAGTCAATGAGGGACTCTGCCTAACCTGGACTGAGATTTTATTCCAGAGTGAAGGGAGCCTCTGGGTTATGAATCTGTCCCTCCAGCATGTCCTATTTATTTCAGTGCTGAGGTTCAAGTCTCTCGAGCGTAGCTTGATGGGATTTGGATTTTCTGAGGTGCAGCATGTCCATTAATTCTGGGTTGGACATGGCTTTATAAGTCAGGCACAGATCTCCTCTGAACAGGCGGTATGCCACTGAGTAGAGCTGGAGTTTCTTTAACCGGCAGCATATGGCATCTGTTTGAGCCCTTTGATCCTCTTGGTGAGGTACTTTTGGGGTCTTTCCAGTTGCTGCAGGTGTCTGGTAAGGTACATCCCAAAAGGGGCATTGTACTCAATTATGGGCCTGATGAGGGATGAGTAAAGAGGCACGATGACCTCCCCTGATCTAGATGTGAATCCCTTCATGATTAGGTGGGCTGTATAAAATGTTTTTCTAACCACTTTGGCCACGTGGTTGTCAAATGAGAGATTGCTATCAACTTGGGTCCCCAGGTCCCTAATTACTTCTTCTGTACTTAATGGATTTCCACCTATGTGGTAATTTGTGGGCACTTTACTTTTGCCAAAGGGGATGACTATACACTTTTTGGCATTTAGCTTGAGGCCATGGCTCTGGCACCAGTTGTCTGTTTCTATGAGGCCCTTTTGGAGGATGTTTGTGTCGGCTGGAGAGTCGATTATGGCACCCAGTTTGCAGTCATCTGCGAACTTGGTCAGCCACAGTCCTTCCGTGTTGCCCTGTACCTCCGAGAAATATATACCGAACAAGAGAGGTCCCAGGACTGAGCCTTGTGGGACACCACTTGTAACTGGTTTGGAGTCTGACATGGCTCCAGCAATTCTAACCATGTGGGTTCTGTCCTTGAGCCAGTTTGCAATCCATCTAGTGACATAGGGGTTTATATTTAAGCTGGTGAGCTTATCTATAATGCCCGAGTGGGGTATTGTATCGAAGGCTTTTGCGAGGTCCAGGTAGGCTGTGTGGACCACCTTCCCCTCGTCAATGGCCTTGGTGACTATTTCAAAGAAATCAACCAGGTTTAAGAGGCAGGATCTGCCCTTAACAAAGCCAAACTGGGTAGGATCCAGTGTTTGTAGGTCCCCAATATCTTTATTTATGAGGTCCATGATGATCCTTTCCATAGCTTTGCAGACCAAGCTAGTCAGGCTTATGGGGCGATAGTTTCCAGGATCCGTTGAGGCACCACTTTTATGGAGAGGGACCACTGTTGCTGTACACCACTCTTTGGGCACATATCCTGTAGTAAGGCTGAGATTGAACAGTAGTTTAATGTTTGGGTTTAGCTCTTCTTTGAGCTCATGTAGGACGCAGCCCGGGACACCATCTGGTCCCATTGATGCTGTATTTTTTGCTTTGGAGAGGGCGGCTCTTACCTGAGCATCTGAGATGTCAGGGGGGCAGCACTCTGCTGGGATAGATATTTGCCCTTTTGGTGGGGAGGGGGGGAGAAGTTTGCGCTGAACCTGTCAGCTAGGATGTTGGCAATGTCTGTGGGTTCAGTGTATTTTTTGTCATTTTGGACTAATTCTGAGCATATCTGGGAATTACCACCCAGGTTCCTAACATAACTAAAGAAAGCCTTGTGATTATCCTTAGTGTCCTGTGCAATTTTTCTCTCGAAGCTGGCCTTAGACAATTTTATGTGTGCCCGTAGTTTTTGCTAATACTGATCAGTGATGCCTTCCCTTTTTGGGATTTTGCTTTATCATTTAGTAGCTTCCTCCTTCTATTGTATAGTTTGTTTATGGCTGGGGTCCACCAGACAGGACGTCTGCCTTTGGAGGATTGGGTCTTGGTTTTATTTGGGATCGTGATGATCCATGCATTCCTGAAGGTGTTCATAGAATGCATTTATAAAGGATTCTGTGGTCTGGGCTGTATTTTCCACAGGCCCAGGGGCTTTGAAGGATTCCACCTCAGTTTTGAGGAGTGTAAAATTTGCTTTAGAGAAGTTTTTCACTGTGGTTTTCTGGGCAGGGGGTGGGGTCGGAATGTGAATATCCAGTGAGATTAGTTTATGGTCTGATCTTACCAGTGAGGGATACACTTCTGGTCTGGAGCATAGAATCCCCATGTTGGTGATGATCAGGTCCAGTATGTTTTCCCCTCTTGTGGGAGTGGTAACAAGTTGTTCCATAGCATTTGAGTTTATAAATTCTAGGAACCTTTGGGCTAGGGTGTTGGAGCTAGAGTAATGCTCCCAGTCTATGTTTGGGTAGTTGAAGTCGCCCAATATAATGGTGTTTGGAGAGACCTTCATATTTTCCAGTGTTCTCAGGAAGGCAGTGGGGTTCCTGGTTTTGGGAGGGTGGTCTGTAGCAGGCTATAAACTGGAAGGCAGTTGTACCCACTGTTAGGTGCACATGGATAGTCTCTGATGCTGTGCTTTGCCACCAACCTGGAGGTGGGTATCTTTGATGAATATCGATACTCCCCTCCTTTTGTGGTTCGTCCAAGTTTTGGGGCCGAAAAGCATGGTATGAGGTATAACCTGGTAGTGCTGGGGTGCTCTCGAGCCCTGAACCAGGTTTCTGTTACTGCACAGATATCGATGTTCTCCATGCTAAGGAGAGTTTCGAAAAGTGCATCTTGAGGTTTAGACTTCTGGCGTTGAGTAGCATTACTCTTAGTTTCTTATCCCTTGTGATACCTATGGAGGTGGGTTTGTCTTTGAGCCTTGCCTAAAAAGGCACTATGGGGTAGCAAGAGCCTTTGCCAATATCCGAAAGCCCAGGGTGACAGGTGCAAGCCGTCCTAGCGAAGCATCGTGGCTTGTCGAGCATATCATCCCAAGCTGACAGGCATTGGATCCCCTTTGAATGACACCAGTACTTAAGCCAATTGTTGAAATTGATCATCTTGTCTTCATATTGTGGCATCATTCTTGGTGAGGGTAAGATGCTACTCAAGGTCAGGGTCATACCGGCCTGGGCTACATGCTCAGAGAGCTCCTTTATGTCTCTTTTCATGTAGTCCAGGGAGGTACGTCTCAGGTCATTCACACCAGCATGGACAATGACTGAGTCATATTTGTACTTGCCTTGGAGTGACCTGAGTGCTTGTGTTATGTGGCGGATCCTAGCACCCGACAGGCTGCTCACCATGACCCTCTCCTTGCTCAGCCTGTGAAGCCACAAGATGCCCTGCAATGGCTATGCACATCAGCTCAATGTGCAGTATGTCCCTGCATATATGTAGGGTGGACAGACAACATTGCATCAGCTAAAGGCCCATGTTAGTATAACAGGTACCTGCATTGGGACACCATTACCATACTGTAGATTGGAAAGGACACCATTGTGTTACACATGTATGCATGTCATTCAACACCTCAGCAGAAGACATGTCATACTACATGTGATTGGCAAGGTCATACGCCACACAGCAGGCTGGTGTACTGTACACCTGTGCTGGTCTGTGGCACCATTGCAAAGTAGGGACAGCCATGTCAAACATGTGTGTACAGCCACATGCACAATGTCTACACTCAGCTCAGGGGTAGGTGGAATAATGTTGAACAGACATGCACTGCTTTGGGAGAGATATGCAAGCTAGGGCTCAGGCAAACATAGTATGCAGTCAACATACCCTACTGCTCATGTCCTCACACATAGGGCCAGTGGCCAACACAAAGCATCAGTGGCAGATGTACAAAGGTCAGTGATGGTCCATTAACATGTGGTGTATGTTGCACACACCATGGCAGTGCAGTGCAATGGTGCAACATGCATGCATTGTGTTGCAGGTATGGGGCATAGGCTACTAACACAAAGGGTGCAATACAGGTATGTATGCTAACCACCACTATAATTATGTAAGGTGCATGCCATCTGCTATACCACATGCATGCTGTTGTGTGCAACTCAGGGATGTATGATTACCACTATAATTGCCTAAGCTGAAACTATAATTGTCTATGCTGAATGCCATCTGCCATATCACGTGCATGTAGCGTGTGTGTCTGTGTGTGTCTGTGTTTTTTACTCTGTGTGTGTGTGTGTCTGTGTGTGTGTGTGTGTGTCTGTGTGTGTGTCTTTGTGTGTGTGTGTGTGTGTGTGTGTGTGTGTGTGTGTGTGTCTCTGTGTGTCTCTGTGTGTATGTGTGTGTCTGTGTGTCCCTGTGTATATGTGTGTATCTGGTATAACTTGTAATGTACAGTTCTTGTCTTCCCCTCACAGGTGTTGGTGTAGGTGCATTGCCCTCCTGCGGTCCACCCGATGGTAGTGTCACCACAGACTCTAGCAGTAATGATAGTATGATTGAGGCACAGGCAGGGTTGTCAGGGGCTGAATCTGTGCCATTGGTTGCCATTCCACCAGTCTCCCCCTCATCCTCACACACAGTTCCCCCTGCCTGCACATACCTCATCACCACCAGCCATAGAGGAAGGACAGTTGGCGGGTTTTAGCATGGAACAGGGAAGTGTGGTGACTATGGAAGGTGTGCCTGCACACCATGCTCCCCGTCAACAGACAGGTGATGTCCCACACAGTCATGTGCCCAGTGCTGCTCGTAGGAGGACCACTGGCCAACATGCCCTTACAGGTCCAAGCACATCAGCTGGTGTCACCAGACACATGTTTCAGGCTGTAATGGAGGCACAGGCATGTGTTGAATGGCACAACAGAGAAAGTCTGAGGCTTCAGAGGGCTGCTGTCCATGCATTAACCAACAATATCCAGGCACTTGAAAATGCTCACCAACATCATGCAGATGTTATGGATAGACGATTGGGTGACATGGTGGGAGTCCTTGACCATGGCATGTCAGTCCTCGAGTGTGGAATGTTTGTGCTGGAAAATCTGGTGGGAGCGAGGCATCGAGCATGTGGACGTAGACCAGCTGCATTACCTGTTGAAGGTCTATGGAAACATGCTACTGCACATGCCCCCTCCCATAGTGGCGGTAGCAGCAGCAGTGCTGCTGGTGCTGTGCGCTCCACACCAGGATGCAGCAGGCCACATGCACATGGTCCTGGATGGTCCCAAGAGGGACATGATTCCAGTGGACATGTGTCATCAGACGGTACCCAATCTGGACCTCTGCCTGGTAGTGCCTATGCAACCCCTGTCAGGCACAGGTCACGTGGCCGTGGCCGGACACCGTGAACTGTGACACCTGACTTGTACAGTCTGCAGCTGTCAATATTACCCCTGTGTAGGCCAACCTCATGCCAGATCTGTGTGCATGCATACACACACACTGGAAACAAATGTAGGGCACCTCAACACACACCATAACATCCACAAATGCTCAATGATATCACAGGCCCTAACACACCCATGCATGATGTCATCCAATGGCACAGCCTAGGCCTCTGGCAAACACTATCACTCTGTGCATATGATGATGCCTGTGCTGCATCCCTGTCATCCACACCAACGGTGCAGGGACATGTTCATATGGTCTGATGCACAGGGTGAACATACTAGGTGGACAATTGTAGGATAATATCATTGAGTAGTGTTGGCGGGCAGCAGACATAACATGTATTGCGGTTTTGGAATGCATTTTGTACGTTTGACAGCATGTATCATGTATAACAACACTAACAGCATGTTGATCCTGATGTTCTGCCTTCCTCTTTCAGGTGTACATGCATGTGCCGGGGGATGTTGGTGTATGCGGGAGTCCCATATGTATATGTTGACTACCCACAGGTCAGTATGACAATACCTGCATGCACTTTGTAGCTTCCACAACACAGTTATATTCTCCCATGTTTTAATTATGTTTACTGTTCTAATGATCCAAATGCATGATAGCTGTGTAGTAAGCTACTGTGTTCAGAGCCGTCGCATCCATAGTGGGTGACATCACATGTATAGTTACCTGGAGAGCGGAGTGGGTAAAAGTGTGGTATGCTGGATGACAATGGTAAAGGCTGGTGGAAATAGTGGCATCACATTGGGAAGCAGTAATACCCACTGCCATGACAGCATGCAAACACAGACACACCCACACACTCAGGGATTCCAGACACAGTAACACACACTCTGACACACACACACAGTTGCCAGTGTTCGGATGTCAACCTCTGCCTATGTGCATATCATCATTATAGTACTACGCAATTAAAAGACACGCCACAGAGATTACACATGTACAGGTAGTTGGAATGTCCTAAGATCGAGGACATCGACTGGGATATTAAAGTGCAGTGAGTGTATGTGGGGAGGGGGATCCATCAGTAGGCTATGTAACAACAGGTCACACCCCAGGGCATACATGCTAACAGGCGGTTTGTATGCCCATCTACGATTGATGTTATCAACAGGTATGCTACACTGCTTTGAGTGGATGGGGGGAAGGGGCATTAAAATTCCACTATGTAACATACAGCCTCGCTCCAGGTACTGGACAGCCATACACACACACACACACACACACACACACACACACACACACACACACACACACACACACACACACACACACACACACTGGCATTCACAAAGATATCCACCTATGTCACACACATACAGACACTTTACATGTGTGTGGTTCAACCACATGCCTACAGCATTCTTTGTCGACTTCAATCTGTATCGCTGTCTCCAACAGTGTTCAGGAGAGTGATAACATGTGGGATGTATTCCTAACCATATGTGACATATATGGACACACACCCACAAGTGCCAGTACTGTGAATCAAACACATGGCTATCTCTTGATAGGTACTACAGCAGTACAGCACTATCACATCCGGTACAATGCTTACTGACTCCTATGACAACTGTGCTGACATATGCACAATATATGCACAGGGGAGGTATTACTGTCATGGGGTTTGCCTTCAGTGTCACCCTTACAGCATTCTACATTATTTGTCTTCCACTTCAATTAACAAACCTGACCTTAGCAGGTACACAGGTTATTGTAGGCCTGGTTGTTACACACCTTTGAGCTGTCCTCAGTAATTATTAATCAGCAAAGGAGCCCCTCCACTTAGTAGTCATGTCCAAACATCCGTCCATACCTCATGTATGGCTTACTGTACTTAGAGCATATCACCATATACAGTTGACAATGTTGAGGTTGTATTGCAACAGCATGATGTACTAAGACAACAGTCACCTTCAGATATCAGACACTGCAGACACATGCAATCTACACAAACAGCAATACATGTACACATATGCCGTCCACATCAGTACGTGCACTAGCAGGTCAAGAGAAAACATTCCACACCTTCCCCACACCATGTGTGAAACATAGCTGAGCATCTGTGGCTTGTAAACATCTCACCCCAGCATGTACTGTCTATTGTGGTACTAAGGCTAATGTCCAGACAGCACACAGCATGCATGGCTTGCAATTATTGACATGGGGTATATGTAGGAGCTGTGGCCACACATGGCTGTACATGTTCATAGGTTCATAGGCTCATACTAGGCTATCTGCCCTGGGGCAATTATAAGCCTAGCCCGATTCTGTATGGCTTACGCCACCCCTTGATTTGAGTATACTGTGCCCTTTTTAAGGTTTAGTTTACTGTGCCTCTGTCTAATAGTGACACGGGAGTAATCCCTGGGACAAACCTACGATCCCCCATCCACTTATCGAGATTCTTCTTGAAAAGATTCAGTGAGGTGCTCTGCCTCACATGAACTGGAATTCTATTCCAGAGTGAAGGGAGCCTCTGGGTTATGAACCTGTCCCTCCAGCAAGTTCTATTTATTTCTGTGCTGAGGTTCAAGTCCCTCAGCGTGGCTCTAAGGGATTTAGATTTACTGAGGTGGAGCATGTCCATTAATTCTGGATTTAACATAGCTTTGTATGTCAGGCATAGATCGCCTCGAAGTAGGCAGTATGCAACTGAGTAGAGCTGGAGTTTTTTTAACTGAGCAGCATATGGCATCTGTTTGAGACCCTTGATCCTCTTGGTGAGATAATTTTGGGGACTTTCTAATTGCTGCAGGTGTCGGGTAAGGTACATCCCAAAAGGGGCATTGTATTCTATGATGGGCCTGATGAGGGATGAATAAAGGGGCACGATTACCTCTCTTGATCTAGATGTGAAACCCTTCGTGATGAGGTGGGCTATGTAGAAGGTCTTTCTAACCACTTTGGCAATGTGGTTTTCAAAGGAGAGATTGCTATCAACTTGGGTCCCCAGGTCTCTAATAACTTTCTCTGTACTTAATGGGTTTCCGCCTATGTGGTAATTTGTGGGCACATTGTGTTTGCCAAAGGGTATGACTATACATTTTTTGGCATTTAGCTTTAAACCATTGTGCTGGCACCAGTTATCTGTCTCTGTGAGACCTTTTTGAAGGATGTTTGTGTCAGCTGGAGAGTTTATTATGGCGCCCAGTTTGCAGTCGTCTGCAAACTTGGTGAGCCATAGTCCTCCCACGTTTGCCTGTACCTCGGAAAAGTATATACCGAACAAGAGTGGTCCCAGGACAGTACCCTGTGGGATGCCACTTGTGACCGGTTTCGAGTCTGACATGGCTCCAGCAACTCTCACTCTGTGGGTTCTGTCTTTGAGCCAGTTTGCGACCCATCTTGTGACATAGGGGTTTATATTTAAGCTGGATAGCTTATCTATGATGCCCTAGTGGGGTATTGTGTCAAATGCCTTTGCAAGGTCCAGATAGGCTGTGTGGACTACCTTCCTTCATCTATGGCTTTGGTGACTGTTTCAAAGAAGTCAACCAGGTTCAAAAGGCAGGATCTGCCCTTGACAAAGCCGAACTGGGTAGGATCTAGTGTCTGTAAGTCCCCAATGTCTTTGTTTATGAGCTCCATGATGATCCTCTCCATAGCCTTGCAGACTAAGCTAGTCAGGCTTATGGGGCGATAGTTTCCAGGGTCCGTAGAGGCTCCACCTTTGTGGAGTGGGACCACTGTTGCTGTATGCCATTCTGTGGGCACATATCCTGTAGTGAGGCTGAGATTGTATAGCTGTTTTATTTGAGGGATTAGTTCCTCTTGTAGTTCATGTAGGACGCAACCTGGGAAGCCATCTGGTCCCATGGAAGCAGTGTTTTTGCTTTGGAGAGGGCAGCCTTCACCTGAGCATCTGAGATGTTTGGGAGACAGCCCTCTGCCGGGATAGATACTTGCTCTTTTGGGGTGGGGGGGGGGAGAAGTTTGCACTGAACTTGTCTGCCAGGATATTGGCAATGTCTGTGGGTTCAGTGTATTTTTTGTCGTTTAGAATCAACTCAGAACAAGTCTGGGAGTTGCATCCCAGGTTTCTAACATAACTGAAAAAAGCCTTATGATTGTCTTTGGTGTCCTGTGCAATTTTTCTCTCGAAGCTGGCCTTGGAGGATTTTATGAGGGATCGTGATTTTTTGCTAGTACTGATCAGAGATGCCTTCCCTATTAGGGATTTTGCTCTATCATGTAGTAGCTTCCTCCTTCTGTTGTACAGTTTATTTATGGCAGGGGTCCACCAGACTGGATGCCTGCCTTTGGATGATTGGGTCTTGGTTTTGTTTGGGATAGCATGATCCATGCATTCCTGGAGATGTCTGTAGAATGCATTTATATAGGATTCTGCAGTTTGGGCTGTAGTTTCCACTGGCCCTGGGGCCTTGAAGGATTCCACTTCGGTTTTGAGAAGTGAGAAGTTCACTTTTGAGAAGTTTTTCACTGTGGTTTTCTGGGCTGGGGGTGAGGTCGGGATGTGGACATCCAGTGAAATTAATTTATGGTCTGATCTTACCAATGAGGGATATACTTCTGGTGTGGAGCATAGAGTCCCCATGTTGGTAATGATCAGTTCTAGTATGTTGTCCCCTCTTGTGGGAGTGGTGACTAGTTGTTCCATAGCATTTGAGTTTATAATTTCCAGGAATCTTTGGGCTAAGGTGCTGGGGCTTGAGTAGTGCTCCCAGTCAATGTTTGGGTAGTTGAAGTCGCCCAATATAATGGTGTTCGGAGAGATCTTCATGTTCTCCATTGTTTTCAGGAAAGCCCAGTGGGATTCCTGACTTTGAGAGGGTGGTCTGTAGGATGCTATAAACTGAAAAGCAGTCTTGCCCACTGTTAGTTGCACATGGATGGTCTCTGATACTGCAATGCCACTAACCTGGAGGTGTGGATATCCTTGATAAATATGGAAACTCCTCTCCTTTGTGGTTCGGTCCGGTTTTGGGGCGAAAAGCATGATATGAGGTATAGCCTGGTAGTGCTGGGGTGCTCTCTGGAGCCTTGAACCAGGTTTCTGTCACTGCACAGATATTGATGTTCTCCATACTGAGGAGAGCTTGAGTGCATGCATCTTGAGGTTAAGACTTCTGGCATTTAGCAGCATTACCCTTAGTTTCTTGTTCCTTGTGCTGTCTATGGGGGTGGGGTTGACTTTTGAGCCTTGCCTAAAAGGCACTATGGGGTGGCAAGAGCCTTTGCCAATATCCGAAAGCCCAGTGGTGACAGGTGCAAGCTGTCCCTAGTGAAGCAACGTGGCTTGTCGAGCATGTCATCCCAGGCTGACAGACACTGGATCCCCTTTGAATGACACCAAAATTTTAGCCAATTGTTAAAATCGATCATTTTGTCTTTGTACTGTGGCATCATTCTAGGTGAGGGTAAGATGCTGCTCAAGGTCAGGGTCATACCAGCCTGGGCTACATGATCAGAGAGCTCCTCTATGTCTCTTTTCATGTAGTCCAGGGAGGTACGTCTCAGGTCATTCACACCAGCATGTACAATGACTGAGTCATATTTGTATTTGCTTTGGAGTGACCTGAGTGCTTGCATTATGTGTCAGATCCTAGCACCCAACAGGCAGCTCACCGTGACCTTCTCTTTATTCAGCCTGGTGAGTGGGACGTCAGTGTGTCTGACAATAGAGTCACCTATAACAAGAGTATCAGGTGTGTTATTCAGCCTTAGGGGCTATGGCTGCTTGGCACACTGACTTTGTGGGTTATGTGTTGTGTGTGTTTTGTTTTGAGGTAGCGTTTGCTTGGATGTCTGCTTTGGAGGTCTCTGTTGCTTAGGTAGATTTTTATTTAGAGCCTCCAAGTATGTTTTTGTGTATTTATGTGTTTGGTTCGCTGATGTGGTGGGACTATGTGATACTGGAATTGTGTTGTGTGAGGTTACCTTCTCCTCCTGACTGGTTACACCAGTTTTGAGATGAGAGAGCTCAGCCTCCAGTTTGGCTAAATAGTTGCATCTCTCACATATATTTGAACCTGTTTGTAGGAGGAGAGGGTTGTCCGTGTACATGAGACAGTTGTAACATTGCCTCAAAATTCCCAGATTCACCAGCTGGACTGGAGAGGAAACCATTGACTGACCTTTGGACATGCTAGAGTAATAGGAAACTGAATTTAAGATGGACCAATAGAGGACAGGGTAATCGAGAGAGTATAAGAGTAAGTAGTGCTTATGGTTTAATAGTGCTAATTTGTAGGATTACTTAATTGGACCAGTGAAGGGCCTTAGAATGAGAATATGGTGTTTAAATTGAGAGATAGAGCAGTTCTAAGGGAAAAAGTGAAGAGCAGAGTTTGTGGAGCCAGGAATAGTTTAAACCCAATTAGGCGGCGCTGCCCGTTGTTGCGCTATGTTCAAAAATGCAAAACCATGCAAAGAGGGTTTTAAGAGAGGAAGATGAAGGAGTTTTGGAATTGACCCAAAATGGCCAATTAAACTACAGTTTCAAGTCAGTAACCACTCCCACAGGGGCAGGCAGGCTGCTCAATGTTTTCACTGCCACTGATCAACAGAGAGACTTTCCTTTAGCCCAAGCAAAAATGGCCTCACAGAAACTTACAAACAGTTCAAGAACAGCCAGCCTGTAACTGAACTTTTAAATCTCAGAAAAGTGGGAAAAAGCAAGATTTTTGTTTTTGTTTTTTCAGATATAGCAGAGGTTAACAAGTATCAACAAGTTATAACAGTGCAGTAAATGACCCCACACAAGAGTGCTAGGCCAAAGACAGATAAAATGCAAGTTTTGAGAAAAGAACGATTTTAAAAATAAGTGCAAACAGGAAATTCAGTAAACAGCTCTAGGTTGTGCTCTAAATACAGTTACTAATGCAGAAATCAAGTTTAACAAGCCAGAAAATGCTCAAAATAGGCAGCTATGCAGAAAAACTTAGCAAATAAACAGAGGAAAAATACTTAAAATCTCAAAAGTGGCTCCTTTCTTCTCTCAGCATTTTCTCCTCTTGGTGGGTGCTTCACCAACAGCCAACAAGCCTGAAAAGACGCCAAAACCACGAGGCAACCAGGTTTTAAGAGAGGAAGATGAAGGAGTTTGGAATTGACCCAAAATGGCCAATAAAACTACAGTTTCAAGTCAGTAACCACTCCCACAGGGGCAGGCAGGCTGCTCAATGTTTTTCACTGCCACTGATCAACAGAGACACGTCCCTTTAGCCCAAGCAAAAAATGGCCTCACAGAAACTTACAAACAGTTCAAGAACAGCAAGCCTGTAACTGAACTTTTTTAAATCTCAGAAAAGTGGGAAAAAAGCAAGATTTTTTTGTTTTTTGTTTTTTCAGAGATAGCAGAGGTTCACAAGTGTCAACAAGTTATAACAGTGCAGTAAATGACCCCACACAAAAGTGCTAGGCCAAAGACAGATAAAATGCAAGTTTTGAGAAAAAAACAATTTTAATAAGTGCAAACAGGAAATTCAGTAAACAGCTCTAGGTTGTGCTCTAAATACAGTTACTAATGCAGAAATCAAGTTTAACAAGCCAGAAAATGCTCAAAATAGGCGGCTATGCAGAAAAACTTAGCAAATAAACAGAGGAAAAATACTTAAAATCTCAAAAGTGGCTCCTTTCTTCTCTCATATGTCATGAACATATCACCTGTGACTACTCAGGAACATACAGTGCAGAGCTGAATTTCCCCGAGTCTTTCAATACAGGCCATGTGTAGGTCCTATGGTCCTGTTATTTGGGTATGGTTGTAGGCATTGCATTAGGTGGACATGTCTAAAGTCATACATGCCACATGGGGTGTTGTATGATATGATAGGTGTCATAGGTGACCAGTAGAGAGGGGATATTACCTCTGTCAACATAGACATTGGAGCTTATGTACTATTAGCATGCTATTTGTCATGTGCATGTGTGTAATGGCTGTAGCAACCTGTATGTAGAAGGGTAAATGAAAGCTATGGTAATGTGATATATGTTGTATGAGTGTGGGATGTACATATCCAGGGCAGGTACGGTTAGGCCATATCCAACCATGAGGGTGTTGGTTACTGGTGTACAGCAACAGTTGACCGTGTTAATGCTGACAACATCCAAGGGGCCCTGGTATGTGTACAACTGAGCAGGTTACAAACAGTGGTATTATTGCATTGCATAACACATTATGCAGCTATGTCTGTACATGGGTACATTGCACAGTTGATGTAGGCCTAGGTACAGTCCACCAATTGAGAAGTATCTGGTGGTCTACCATACTATGTCATACCACATATGGATGTGTGTTGGTATTCTGGGAACAAGGTGGTGGATGTATATGTGGATACTACCTAGGATGCTGCATTTTCCACTGTCACCTGTACCTGACTCATCTGTGCTGCGTTATGTTGGAGTAGTGGTTCGTACATGTGAGTAGCCTTTATGAATATGTGTACACCACCACGTGGTATGGTCCATACCACTATTATGGCCCACAAGTCTGAATCTGCATTATATGGTGGTAGTGCAATTGTGCACTACAGAGCCTTCAGCCAGGTGTTCCTCACTGCACAGATGTCGGTATTCACCATTGTAGGTTCTACATTGAGCTAATGGATTACTAAAGCCACACATCTAGCACGGGTTAGCATAGGCATCCAATGCAATTGTCATGTAGGTGTCGGGTGTTACTTCTGTGTGTAGGACATTTGCCTTGGAATGCAGCTATATGGGTAAATGCGACCTAGGTATTATCCATACAGATGTGTAACATGGATGCATTTACTCTGTGTTGAAGGCTCGTTGTACGGTCATGATAGGCCAGAATAACAGACACTGGATGACCTCATAATAACAGCAGTACATTCATTTGCTTGGTAGCATATGCCCCATGTAGGGTGATGGACAGCAGCAGAACTTGTGTATATGACCAATGGGAAATATACTTAGGGTAGCGGTCCTGGTAATAATGACAACTACTACCACAGCCAGGAGAGGTCATCTTGTCACCTGCACCTCAGTACCATTACACAAGGTGGCTCACACATTATGCTTGCACATGCCACTGTTCTACATATAATGCCACTGTTCACAACCTGCTATCAATGTATGCCTTTCAGGGCAGCAAGGTGTGTGACACATGCTGTAGGTAGCATCCACCTGTGTGACCCAGGTAACCTATTGACTGTCACGTCCACACATGCATGAATGTGTATACATAACATATATATGTCAGTACTTCATGTACATGTATGCATGTGTATCACACAGCACAGACACAGATATATCATTTACAGGCCACATACAGGTATCAGGTAGTAAACCAGTATGATGTGCATATATACTGACAGGTAAGCTGTACCTAGCTGTTAATCTGTGTGTTTACAATAGGAGTCCATTACAACGTGTGCAGTACATTTAAGTGTTTGAGCATGCACACTGTGGCCTTCAGTGTTTAGAATTGGAGTGCATCCCAAACAGCCCTGTGCTACTAAGTGTATGAATGTACCCACTGCCACCTTGTGTAATTTGAGTCAATGCATCCAACAAGCCCTTTGTTACTAAGTGTATGAGCATGCCCAGTTTAACCTTATGTAGTTGTAGTCATAGTACATCCCAGATGGCCCTGTGCTACTAAGTGTATGAGCATGCCCACTGTAACCCTGTATAGTGATACTAGTTGTCCATTTCGCAGATGGCCATAATCTGGTTCAGGTTCCTATTCTGCTACAACTATACCTCTCAGGCCTACCTGTGAATGATGTCTTGTTTGTTCATACAGGTTGTAATGGATACCTATTTTAAAAACACAGGTTTACAGCTATGTACTTTGTAACTGTCAGTCTCCCTGGTGTTGTCCTCAATTGTAGAAGGGCAGTCTGACTGTCTTGGAATGTGTAATCTCTGTGGCACATCTCCTAACTGTGTAGTACTGTAATCATGAACATTAGATAGGCAGGAGTTCTGATCCCACCACTGGCAATTGTGTGTGTGACAGCAAATGACTGTGTGTGTCTCAGCCAAAGCCTGAGTGTGTGTGTCAGCAAATGGATGAGTGTGGTTGTGTGTGTATATGTGTCAGCATCCTGTCATGGCAGCAGGTTTTGCTGCATTCCAAAGCGATACCTCCTTTTGCACTGGCCTTTATCCTTGCCAACTGTTAAACCTCTCTCTTTCCCCCTTCCTACTGTGAGTAATCGGTCCTGTGATGTCACCCAGCTCAGACGTGGAATCAGTACATGTAAGTGTATGTGATCTGTGGCACATACCCCAACTGCATACCACTGTACTAGTTACCTTTACATAGGCATGACGTGTATGCGCAATACTGGTATGTGTGTGTGTGTTTCTGTGTGTGACTACCCTGTAGCCAGGCATACACATGTGTAATGTCTTTTAGCACACCATGGTAGCCAACCGTGGAGACCGGTGTCTACAAAGTATTACATAGTTAGAAATGTTAAAGAATACACGGTCATGCACAACTACAGTTGGGTATGTTATTTTCCTGTAGCACTGTCGAGCAGTGACACCGAAGTGGTCACCGTGGTGTGGGTCCATACCCATCATTCCCCACCCTAACTCCACAATCCCCGGGGTGGATTACAATAGCCATCATTTCCCACCCCAAACTCCATATACACAACAACCATCCCTTCTCTGGCGAACTGCTTATGATTTAAATGTTATGACACATGCAATGCCTCTGTTTTGTGTACACATCAGTTCCTTTGGAACCCTTCTGTGTCACAAAGGGCATTCAGACATGTATATATATATATATATATATATATATATATATATATATATATATGGCTGTGTCTGGGTATATGCATATATATGTGTGTGTACACATCCCGTAGGTGCATATATATATGTATTTATGACAGTTGTACCGATGTAGACTTGTCTCTGTTGTTTCACAGAGTACAGTACATTCAAGGGTACTGTACATCTGTACACAAAGGGACTGACCCATTTGTTTTCAGTACTGTGGAATACCTGTGGTAGGATGTGCATTATAGACTCCATGCAACATGTGTACAACCCAGATGGCTTAGTGGTACGTCCAGTGACCTCAGTGTACATGGTCCAGGGTTCAGGACTTGCAAGCCTTGTTGATACAGTCAATTAGGACTGCATAAAACACTTTTAAGCTTTTGTAAGCAGGTGTAAATGTGTTGTAATGACAGTAAGCAGCGGGTACACGCCGGTAACAGACATGTACGAGCCGCAGTACACATGGAATGCCCTTCTTTGGCAATCCTGCTGATGTCACCCACTTAGGAATATACCTTTAGGACTGCTGTAACCCAGTATTTTCCATAGCGCACGCTGGAACTGCGTATTACTGTAGTGTGAAAAACTAGTTAGGTAGGGGCTCTATTCCGAGAGAGTCCAACTATGTATGTGTGTGTCTCTGTCTGCCTGAGACAAGAACAATGTTTTTTAGAATATGCACACTCTGTACAATTTACATGACCACCTTTGGCAATCCTGCTGATGTTACCCACCTAGGAATACGCCTCCAGGACAGCTGTAACCCAGTATTCTCCGTAGCACGTGCTGTAACTGCGTATTGCTGTAGTGTGAAAAACTAGTTAGGTAGGGGTTCTATTCCAAGAGAGGCCAATTGTGTGTGTGTGTTTGTGTCTCTGTCTGCCTGAGACAAGAACAATGTTTTTTTAGAGTATGCACACTCTGTACAATTCACATGACCACGTTTGGCAATCCTGCTGATGTCACCCACCTAGGAATACATCTCTAGGACTGCTGTAACCCAGTATTCTCTATAGCACGTGCTGTAACTGCGTATTGCTATAGTGTAATAAACTAGTTAGGTAGGCGTTGGATTTCAGGACATGGCAGGTGTGTGTTTGACTGTCAGAGCCTGTGTGGAGGTGGCTGTGTGTGTCTAACATGTTGGGAAGCGGATTTTGTATTTTTCCTATATGGCATCTGTTGTATGTCATGATACTCACCTCATGAGGAGTACAGCTGTCAGTCAGCCACAGGACTGTGTTGGCAAGCTATACCCCTACATCTGGAAAAAGGCCTGGTGAACAAAGTATGCAACACTACTAGTACCCGGAATATGTTCTGAATCCATGTGTCATACACAAACGCACTTGCCTAGAATATCCCGCTATGTTGCTAGTACTCTGCACATTGGTGACAGATAGTAGGCATGGTGTGATTGCAGTGGGCTGCAGAGGACATGGCACCCTGTACAGCAGTACAATAGGCACATAATTGTGGACAATTTTCGTTCACTATGTTCCCCACTGGATGCCTGCAACATATGTGGTGACATCAAATGTGATCCACAGAGGCCATGCAATGCCGTACACATGTGCCCTGTATGGACCAATGCCACTGACATGAGGGAATTCCTGTATCTGCTATCAATGCAGGTGCATGGTCAACCTGCTGATTATAAGCAGGTTTTGCCACACCAGGCCAGTATTGGCATATCGGAGGATAACAGTCTGTGTACACAACATGTGCTGGCCAAACCAGGTACACCTGTACATGTTACTGTACATTATTGTGGGACATGCACATCCCAGGCAATGTCCATGTCAAGGACTATCAAACACATACATGGCATGCATTGCAAAGCTATGGCAATACTGAATGGTATCCAGGATGTCAGGGCGGTTCATACAATACCCATCTGTGTGGGACATTGCAGACACTACACCCCTGTACCACACTGTACACCCTTGTCGGGTGGCGTGATGCCAAGGATTACCCCTCACACAGCCTTGTGCAGCCATCTTGCACAGATGACCATTACACACCCATGAAGCAATGCACACATGCATGTCAGTACTGGCACCTTGTCTCTGCGTGTGGGATATGATGCTCCCAACCACAGTCACTCCCAGTATAACTCCCATTGGCATACCAACAGATGTCAAACATGTTCACATGCCCTAGCCCATAGCACCTCCAGATATCCCCTGTGGTGCATGTAATACCTGTGCATTACTGCAGTGTGGCAAACTATGTAGTTAGGGTGTGTATTTGCGGGCCTGGCAAAGAGTGTCAATGTGAGTCCATTAGAGAATGTGGTTGTGTTGACAATGACATTCATTCATGTGGACAGCCATGTGTGCTAAACCTAATATATGTCTACTATATCTCTGTTGCAGATGTCACTCACCAACACACATATGTGTTCCTACAGCACACCAACATGTCAGCTTTGTGGCACATGGAGTAACTGCATGCACTTGTAATAGTAATGACTAGTCGGTCAGGGGTCTGATCCATGTACTGGTAGGTGTGTGACAGACGATGCTTAGGTTTTAGTCTCCAAGACCTTCTCTGATGTACTTTGCCTCTGTCTGTCCCTCCCACACACTCTGTGGTGGATGTGGAGGTGTACACCTGCTCAGCAGCAGTTTGTGCAACGTAAGTGGTGGTCATGATCAGGTGATGGCCTCTGCACCTATTGCAGTCCTCCAATAGCTGATTGCATGTGGAACAGCTGTGACGATGTTCCCATAGCCTTTCGCATGAAAAACACAGTACAATATCCAGGGACATCATGTTGGTGTTTACCCATGAGAGTCGCTGTGTGTGGTACCTGGATCTGGAGTTTGGAAACAGCATCACAGCTGATATCTGGATGTTCCTCAAACAGCATACACAGTGGGGAAATAGCCTACAGACAGGAGGGTGATGTGCCAGACATGACTACAGCATGTAAGTGTAGCTATGCTTCATTTAGACTACTGCCTGTTTAACAAGTTGTGTGTGGTAATGGCTAATCTGCATGTTTTACAACTGACAAGACAGTGCTCTGTTCATGATGGACCCCCATCTGTAGGGCCATCTGTGGACTGGTCAGTGTGTGGAAGCATTTGTTTCCTGTGTTACTCACTGAACACACATCTGACAACAGCAGGGGCATAGTGTAAGGATTGCAGCCAGTAATAGTGATGTGTTATTGCCATCGCATCCCTGACTGGACATATGTCACATGGAACAGTGGTATGACAGACACCGTCTGGGGTGCCAGTGACATGCCAATAATGGGCCACTGTTCATAGCTACAGTCACTTGTCTTCTACACTTTGTACAGATGTCATGCATATGTTGTGCTCCCTCTGCAAATATATACCATCTGTTGTGTTGGTTTGATGGTCATATCTATGCATGCTGTTGTAAGTAATCCTGACTGCTGTTGACTAGTAGTAAGTCATATCTGTGTTTAAACTGCAGCACCATAGGCTGTATGGGTTTGGAGGTCCTGGCAGAATCTCCTGTCCCACTTCTGCTGGCCATGGCACTGGGCACCAGCACATCTGGGGCCCAGCCTGGGGCCTCCACCTCTGTTGGCTCAGCATCACCTTCTGGTGGTACCACCACTGAGAATGGGGCTTGTCCCCCCTGGGAGCAGGTCCAGACAGGAACATGTCCGCTGTCATACAGTCCGGGATGTGGGGTGTAGGGAGGTCAATAAGGGGTTTCAAGGCCGGATACGCCAGCTCAAGGGCCGAGTGTTGCATTTACAGGGTGAGGCTGCCCCTCCTAGACAGCTCCCAGCACTGCCGCCTTTGCAGCTGTTTTGGTGCAGTGGTGGCTGCCCATGTCTGGGGACCTCCATCCCACTGTTTACATCTGGGAGCTCATGGGCATGTGAATGACAAACACCATTCCCTGTCCGAGGTGTATCCCCCCACATGTGCCATATACCGACCCTGTATGCTGTGTTGTCTGTCATCCTACCCTACCTATCCTCCACGGGCACCTCTCCTTCCCCCACATCCCACTCTCACCCTACAGAAACATAAGGCCAATCAGTTCCTAGAACAACATTTGCCCCATACATAGTTGTCCATTTCACACACATGCCCACTGGACACATGTAACCCTTTTAATATGCATCACAACATACTCCTGTTGTCCTCACCCCAGTCTCTCAGGCGCACTATCCTAGTATGCACATGACTTCTAAATGTTCCAGGTACACGTGATGCGGATGACCTCATTATACACACAACACTACCGGTCCCTCTATGGTTATCCCATTTACCTTTATCATGATGATGATGTCACACATGGCACCTTGCAAGAGTACTGTTCTCACATAATGATTGGACAGGAACTGTCGTGTTAATGTAAATAACATGCACAGAGAGATATATACGGCCAATGTACAAATGTTTGCATGTATGAATGACGCATGTCTGTCTGGGGGAGTCTTGATATAACATAGGATAACACCACTACATAATACAGGCGTCGCTGGTGTTTCCCTTTTCATTCATTTGTAATGCTTTGTTGTCACATGGTATGTTCCTGATATATCTCTATATATGTATGTACCTATATGCTGGACATAAACACTCACACATACATCTACATGATGGAATACATTTACTATACTATTGAATGACTGCACTGGATGATATGTTTGTGATAAGGTCCAATGTCTGTATATCTGCCATGGCTTATTGGTAAATCACATTAGCTGTGTGCAGGGTCCTGGTTTCGAGCCTTGCAGAGGCCGTTTATTTTTTTGCAGGGCAGAACAAGGCCATTGGATACGGAGGGATTAAGGCACATTAAAGCAGTTGTGAGCGGGTGTGCGTGGGTTTGCATGGTGTTATGCAATGCTAACCTCTGGTTACAGCTTCATACACTCAATAAGCCTCTACATTGCTTTACCAGTGTAATACTCGTATACTGGTGGCCATACAGGCTTATACCCACTTGCTCCCGCACTTGCAAATGCACTGACATTGGTACTTGCATCTGACACTCACACCCCTGGGTGGGAGCGAGGGCCACAATATTACCTTGTGATGCCTATTACATCGGATTACATGCCTACAGTATCGGGAATGGCTGCCCATTAGGCGACGGCATGCCGTTCGACTGTACGGAATCAGCGGCCTGTCCAGTGTTTTATTCATATTATTTGTGTGTTCCTCTTACAATCTGCACCTGTCTGGCTGATACATGGGAACTGAGACTCTTCAATACAGACAAGTAATTGGGTTTTGGGACCCACGTCCATCAGCCGAGTCATGCTACTGCATACCTATTATTCTGTCATCTTTCTAAGGTAATCACTGGAATATGTGCTTTCTGTCCCTATCAGACCTCTCATACAATTGTGGAAAAATGAAGACTGAATCAGGGACACGGCACAACAACATCAGGGACACATTTAAATTATTGGTGCTATCAACCTGACACATTGACAGACTCAGAGCATATGTATTCATACACATTGTCTGAGGTACATGCTGTTTATGACTCTTAATTGTTGTTGTTATTCATTACGTGTAATCCACCACCTTTCCTCCTTATGTGTTCCCCCAATGGTTTACGGCCTATCATGTGGATGTGCTCTTAGGGGTTGGGAGTTATGGGCATCAGCTATGCCCATATTGGGATATTACTTACATCCCCAGGGCGGTCCTAATACAGCTCTGCCAGCCAACACCTGCATGCCTAGGCCCATGATCGCATATCCATAGTTCCCCCACCTGCCACTCCCCTACAGCAGTCATCCTTACTGTGGGTGCAGGTAGGGTATAAACACACCACTACACACTGCCCACTCTCCCCGTGTAGGGACACATGTCATACATTGTGTCAGCCCATGGGTTATCAGGCTTACACAACCTACTGGTCTGTGTACATCTACAGCCTGGTTTGATAAATAATTACTGGGACTGGCTCCGATCATTAATTTTTGGTGTCCCACAAGGGACATCGATGTCTATGTTTCAAGTTTAGACCTTGC